>NC_142947.1:9007164-9038907 GCF_046866305.1 Octopus bimaculoides
GCATGATCAAACCTGAAGCCAAATGATTCTGCTAACGAGTGTCTTTACCATTTATCTATGACTTTGATCATGGCCTACTTTCATCAGGGTTGGCTAACTCTGGGTTAAACAACAGCAACAACATTGAGCAAACCTAAATTCATGAACCTTACTCCACTCTTTACTATAATTTTATTTCCACTTCCTCCCTTCTTTAATGCTCCACTGCTTCTCTTCTGTTCCCACCAGTCATGACATAAAAAAGTCATGGAAGGCTAAATAGTGAATAGCTATTTTTCCTTTTGGCTGATCTCTTTTCACTGATTTCAAAGCTGCCACAGTAAAATGTTCGCCCCCCCCCCCCCCCACACTTCACAGAAAAACACCTGAGTCATAGAAAGCTTCAAACAAGAAGCAGAACAGCAAAGTCATTCTTTTGTTCAACTGTTTCCACACCTTGTCACACGTCTCCCCACTCTTCCTCTTCCAGCTGCTTTGTAGTCACCTATATTAGATCCATTGCCCTTCATTGTATGTAGAAGGGTTCTTGATGTCTTGATACACTGTTTGGTATCAAAAGTACTTAACGAACTAGATAGTCCTCTCTTTCTCTCTTTCTCTCTCTCTTTCTCTTCACCATGACCCCCGAGCTCATGGACTAACAAAGGGTCTTTTAGAGAACTACAAGACATTTAATAAACAAGCCAATATTTAAGAATTCTCATCAAGTAGTCCAGAGGTTCTCAACCATTTTTTATCTATGGACTCCTTTGATTACTATTTTATTCTGGTGGACCCCCATAGCTATTCTATGAATAAAAAAAAAAAAAAAATTCATAGAAACTACTTTCATAATTCCTATTTTGTATTTTCACTCATTCACTTGTGTAGTTTGAACTCTGTAAAACATTAAAGAAAGAAACCCAGCTGTTTAGTGCAATACATACCAATACATACATTTAAAGCAAAATTTTTTCAGGGGCCCTTAAAATACTTTTGTGGATCCCCAAAAATCTTATATGGACCCTCAGGGGCCTTATGGACCCAGGCTGAGAACCATTGAAGTAGACCTGTAAGGAAAGGCATTCCAGTCATGACCACCCCATCTTTATCAGGTATATCTTAGGAATCAGATCATTTCATATAAATATATCATTTTTTCTTCTTCTTAAGACAATGGGTGTGTGATTTGAAGAGATTTAGCTATTATTTCAAGCAGGTTGAGTTGGTCACTGAGCAACCACCTAGAGGCTTCTCCATTGGCATGTCCCAAACAGTTAATGTGAAGTTAAGATCAATGTGCAGTTGAAATAAGCTTTTTACCGGGAGCTTAAATATTACTGAAAAATATGGAAGATTGTGTAATGAATTTAGCTGTGCAATAGAATCAAGCTATAAAAACACCAACACACCCAGATTGTGACACACTTAGCCAAACACACACACACACACACACACACAGAAGAAACATAAAATAGGTCTGTATTCATGTGTAGACATCAAGTTAAAAACATATAGCAAAGAACTAAAATAATAAGAATAGCAATAATAACATAATAATAATCATCATTTTTTTTTTGTTGCTGTTGTTGTTGTTGTTGTTGTGACAAATATTTTCTTTCTTTTTTTTCATCGTCTTCTTGCTAAATATATTTTCATAAAAGATTCCATCAGAAGGACTGACTGGCCTTGTTAATTAAGACTTGCTTTAGAATCTTGGCTGATTGACTTTTTATAATTATTTAAATCTCCAAGAGGACGTTCTGCTTTTTATCTTTGTCTGTCTGTCTGTCTCTCTCTCATCTCTGCACGTGCAAATGCATTTGTTTTCAAAGTTTTTTCACATGCACCGTGTGTGTGTGTGTGTGTGTGTGTGTGTGTGTGTGTGTTTATGTAACATGGGCATGTATGTTTAGGTGCATGTATTTAGATACTCGTACGCAAATGTAAATATACACAAAGAAGTGGATGTGTTTATATATATATATATATATATATATATGCATGTATTTAAAACATGGAAGTGTAACTAATGCAATTTTGAAATATTGCTTTAAGAACACTTGTGAAGTTAAGGCATTTATTTAACACAGAGCAAATGACATTTTTAATTCAACATTATTATTATTATTATTATTATAAAAAACACTATTATCATCTCTACAGCTACTGTAGTTTGCCATCTGTTGCTGTTCAGCCCTAGCTGAAGCTCCAACTGAGTAAACTGATGCTAGAGGTGTTCCAGCCAAAACCATGCAGTCCTTTTCTCTGGCATTGCGTATTTATGCTCACAGCATCCTGTGAATCAGCGAATTATAGTGTCTGCCAGAAACCTGTAACCAATGATGTATTTGCAAAAAATGCATATAAAAATTAAAAATGAATTTTGACTACGCTGCCTCTTTAAAAATTCCATTCCAAATATGTCTTTAACACTTTTAGCATTTAAACCGGCCATATCCAGCTTGAATATTTCATCTGTCCTATGTTAAAACTGGCCAGATCCAGCCTCTCACTTGACAACTGATGTTGGTGTGTTTACATTCCTGTAACTTAGTGGTTTGGCAAAAGAGACTGATAGAATAAATACTAGGCTTAAGGTGGCGAGCTTGCAGAAGCATTAGCATGTCCAGCAAAATGCTTAGGAGTATTTCGTCTGTCTTTGTGTTCTGGGTTCAAATTGCACCAAGGTCGACTTTGCCTTTCATCCTTTCGAGGTCGATAAATTGAGTACCAGTTGCATACTGGAGTCAATCTAATCGACTGCCCCCCCCTCCCCAAAATTTTCGGGTTTTGTGCCTAGAGTAGAAAAGAATGAGTACTAGGCTTATGAAGAATAACTTCTGCAGCAGAACTGTTCGACTAAAGGCGGTGCTCCAGCATGGCTGCAGTCAAATGACTGAAACAAATAAGAGAATAAAAGAAAAAAAAATACAAATATTCTCACACTCACACTTATCCTCGCACACTCACACCCATTAACGCACACTCACTAAACTTTCAGGCTACACTCAAGTGAGAGTTGTGCACGTGTTTTTGAATATTGAAATTAGGTTGACAGATAATGAATACACCCACCTCCCTTATGCTGATGACTAATTGTATTACCTTATTATTTTTATTTTTTTTTTGTATCAAACAGGTATTTTATTTTGCTTAATTTTATTTTTATGTTTTTGTTGTAATATTCATAGAGTTCAGTGATGCAAAGAGGTTAGTGTTTAGGGAGGAAGATGGGGCTTAGGAGCGAACCAGGGAGGAATAAATAATATTTTCTAAATAAAATATGAAAATAGAACACAAACATTACTCCAAAAAAAACAAAACAAAAAAAAAAACAGAAAAAGAAAATTCCCACACATGCAGAAAATAAGTGGTTAAAGTGGTTTGTGTGGTTGATAAGCTTGTTTTTCGAACCTGTGGTCTTGAGTTCAATCCCACTGCATGGTACCTTGAGCAAATGTCTTTCTACTATAGCCACAGACCAACCAATGTCTTGTGAGTAGATTTGGTAGAGGGAAACTGAAAGGGGGCTATTTGTGTGTGTGTGTGTGTGTGTGTGTGTCACTGTGTTTGTGTTGTTTGTCCCACTACCACTTGACAACCAGTGTTGGTTTGTTTATGTCACTGTAACTTAGTAGTCCTGCCAAAGTGACAAATAGAATAAATACTTGACTCAAAAAGCATAAAATGAATACTGGAATTTATTCATTTAGCTAAACCCTTCAAGGTGGTGTTTTAGTATGACCGAAGCCCAATGACTGAGAAACAAGTTAAAGATGAAAGCTTGTGTGTGTGTGTGTGTGTGTGTGTGTGAAGGTAAGATCCAAGGATCAAGGTGTAGGAAGATAGTAAGCTTCAAGCAGTCTGTAGAAGGTGTAAAAATCAACTTTCAGGAACAATAATGGTTTATTGACGTAGAAGTTTATAGATTTTTCCCTGTATTGAAGTTCGATAAGCTGAAAAAGCATATGTAACCTGGATTTTATCTACTCCATTCTCTTACTTTGGAGATAGATAGATAGATAGATAGATGTGTGTGTAGAATTAAGAAACTAGACCTGGTGAGAGGGAGTGAAGAAGGAGGCGGGGTGTAAGTGGGAGGAGATTAAGTGAAATCGTTTAGCTGCTTTAGAGGGATTAAGCTTGTGGAGGCTGTGTATCTTGTGAGCATTTCTAGTACTTCAATACAAATAAGCACCAGAGGCCCTTAAGGTCAGTCTGTATGTGTAATGTTTCCCTGTTCTCATCTCATTAATTAAGAGATTGTAAGGTCTTAAAATCAAAAAGAAAAACATTCTTCACATGATGCTATTTGTATTAAACTCTGAGTCACTAGACCCCCCCCCCCCATTGCAAATGAAATCTGTTAATCTCTTGTGATTATGTTTTAAAGGCTGATACAACTGACAAGGATAACAATAATAATAATAATGATAATAATAATTATGGTTTATTTGCTGAAGGGGTAAATATAAATATGGCTGATGCAGATCCTGAGCTGATGATTTCTAATAACAGGGTCCTTTCTCTTATTTAATAATGATAATAAATATCCTTTCTGCTATAGTTATAAGGGTTGAAATTTGGGGGAGGGGTTAAGTCGATTACATCGACCTCAGTACTTGACCGGTACTTAATTTATCTAACTCCGAAAGGATGAAAGGCAAAGTCGACTTTAGCAGGACTTGAGCTTAGAATGTAGCAACGGGAGAAATACCACTAAGCATTTCGCCCGGCTTGCTAACAGTACCGTCAGCTTGCCGCCTTAATCTGGTAATAATGATGGACCCTCATGCTGGAGATGATATATGAGTTTTTCAGGTTGAAAGAGTGAGAGAAAGTTTTGGTGAAAGAGTACTGCAGGGTTCCCCCGCCAGAGCCTTGGGGAGCTTTGGGTGTTTTTGCTTAATAAACACTCAACGCCTGGTCTGGGAATCGAAATCGCAATCCCATGACTGCGAGTCTGCCGCCCTAACCACTGGGCCATTGTGCCACCGAATCAGAAAATAGAGGGAAAGAAAGGTGGAGATTAGTATCAAAAGAAAGAAGAATTTTTATTATATATATATATATATATATATATATATATATATATTCTTAAAATAGCAAAGTGGAGAATTCAAATGATAAATTACAAGTGTGTGTGTGTATATGTGTATGCATGCATGTGTGTGTTTGTATGTATGTATATATTATTTTAATGAAGTATATTAATTGTTACTAACATCATTATGGTGATTAATATTATTATTATCATGCCTTCTGATATTTATTTATTTATTTATTTAATTATTTTCTGTTTTCATAATTTCTGAAAGAACTCAGCAAGACATTAATCCTTATTTTTATGCCTATTTCTATGCAATTCCCTCCTTTATTCCATTACAGCAGCAGCAGCAACAGTAGCAGCAGGCTGCAAGATCCTTTTCATTATGGTTTGGTTGGTGGGGTGGGGGTAGAGGGTTTGAAAGTGGAGATGGGGTACAGATGATGATGATGGTGATGATGACCCTGGCTGGGGCAGTAGTTAAGGCAATGCAGTTTGAACTAATTACACTTATACTTTATTATTGTTATTATTATTATTATTATTGTTATTAATATTATTATTATTGTTATTGTTATTAATATTATTATTATTATTGTTATTAATATTATTATTATTATTATCATTATTATTATTGTTATTATTATTGTTATTATTATTATTATTATTACTATTATCATTATTATTATTTATTCTTATTATTGTTATTGTTGTTGTTGTTGTTGTTGTTGTTGTTGTTACTATTATTATAAGCCATCACTTAAAATGATTGTCTTCTGCTCATCTACTTAAGCGTTAAGTGGGAAGAATACTCCAGAGTTTTAACGCTTTACTCTCTTTGCTAGCTCTTCTCTCCCCGCCCCTCCTGCTCAGCACTGAATCAGTGATATACCAATGATGTGTCTATGACATTGCCATGGTGTTTGGGTTTATTCTCCGCTCGTTATTTCGTTCTTTCCTTTAAGATGGTTTAAATTTTATCCTGAAACTTCTATGTTTACACTAAGTTAATTCATCTGTCTCTCACTATTTGTCTGATCTACTTAGATATATAAGACTGACAGATAATAGATTTGCATGTGTGTGTATGTTTGTATATGTGTATATATATATATATATATATATATATATATATATGAGAGAGACAGATAGATAAATAAAACTTCTCTCCATATCTATATACATGCACATACACTCTCATGCATCTATATATAGAGAGAAGATTAATATATAAATTAATATATAAACAACCTAACAATATGATAACAATCACTTCTAAATTATGTATCTCAATTACATAATTATATAACCTTGTTTAATGTCAATGAAACAGCTGTTGAGCACAATTAAATTGTGAGCTATATGTGAAAATTATGCCTTCTGGTTTTTTTCTAGATATTTGATCAAGTCACTAGACTGCAGCCACCTTTTCTTTTATTCTTTTACTTGTTTCAGTCATTTGACTGTGGCCATGCTGGTGCATCGCCTTTAAGTCAAACAAATCAACCCCGGGACTTTTACTTTGTAAGCCTAGTACTTATTCTATCAGTCTCTTTTGCCGAACCGCTAGGTTACAGGGATGAGCAAAGTCAACCTTAATGGAATTTGAACTCAGAATGTAGAGCTAGGAGAAATGCCGCTAAGTATTTTGTCCAAGTAGAATATTTGGGCCAGATGTGGCTGGTTTAACACATAAAGCGTGACCGGCCACAATCGTGGCCATCAGGTACAGGTCAACAGGCTACGATCATGGCCCAGATAGATGCATTTAATGTATGGGCATTTGTTGGGGTCTAATGTCACTCAAACGCTCCGATACCCACCAGAATGCAAGAGGACTAAATAGTTCAACTAATGACTTTTCAGATGATCCAGCTGTAGAAACTCTGCCAAATCAGATTGGAGCCTGGTGTAGCCATCTGGTTCACCAGTCCTCAGTCAAATCGTCCAACCCATGCTAGCATGGAAAGCGGACGTTAAACGATGATGATTATGTAGTCTGATTTTCATGAAATATGCTCAGCAGTCCATGCCATGTAAGTGCAAACCCCCAGTACTTTATGGGTTAAATGCTAAAGAATTAAATACTGGCTGCTATTTCTAGCATTTTCAGTGGCTCAGATAATGCATTTCTTTCTTTCTTTCCAACATGTCTTCATCAAACTTCCTTGCTGCTGTTGATTGTTGGCTCGCCATCTTTTTGTTCTCTTTTAACCTATTTCCAAGATAACTCTGCCCAAACTTCCTCACTGAGACTATTGTGACCTCACTCACTCTGTTGGTGGTTTCTGAGTTAGGTTCAAGTTAAAATTCTTCAGTAGTAAACTAGACCCAAGACAGTCTGTAACAGTTCCATTATGTTGATGATGTTGTTGTTTTGAGGGGTGGTGGTTTAACACATTATTACAGCAAAATATCTCCTACATTGGAGTCAGTTTGTTACTGTTTCTTACTCTTTGTGACTCCACTTCATGTGGTATCACAAAGGCCTTCTTTCATACATGCATTCATGTGTGTGTATGCATATCAACTTATATGTATATGCATGTATGTATATATATATGAGAGAGAGAGGATGCAAAGTGTTATCAGAGTTGATTCAGATGTCTTTTTGTTTTATTTTTTTTATTTTCATTTCATTTTATTTTATTTTTTTTTTAAGTTAAAAATAAAACAAAACAGATTTTTCTGATGCTGTATGTGTCTTTATACAATTGTTGGTTTTGTCATCACCACAGTCAAATTCAGCTCTATTATTATATCTCTATCACCGTCATCTTACTTAAATGCTATACACCACCACCACCACCACCACCACCACCATCATCATCACTACTATCATTATGTAATCTTTGCCCATATTTCAAATGTTTTATTATTTATAAACTACCAAAAGTCTCAAAACCTTTGTTATAGCCAGCAAGAATTTCTTTTCTTGACAACAACAGTATTATTTACATTATTTACATTTGACGGATATTTGTCTTCATCTTGTTTGCTGTTAGCACGTTTCGGTTGATATACCTTCCAGCCTTCATCTGGTGTCTTGGGGAAATTTCGAACCTGGGTTCTCATTCCTAAGTTATAGAACTGAACAGCCTCTCACACCTACCCTACATTGTCATTCTATATATAGACAATAACATCATCAAAATCTCAAATCTATGAAAATACTTGATTAATTCAAAATAATATGAACAAGAGTACTCAGAGAGTGCAAACCTCTGCCATGACAACACCAACATCCTCTCAAAGATTAGCCAGAGATGATTTTTAAAATGAGAATATCTGAAATAAACTCGACTGCTCTCACAAACGAGAATACTAAAAAATGAACCCGACTGCTCTCAAAAATTAAGAAAAAAACAAAAATAATCCAGAATCCTTGTCTGGTACTGGATTGATCCTAAAATCTAATCAGTTCATGCCAGTCACGAGGCCAAACATCCCTGAAAGTTTCATCTGAATCTATCCAGCAGTTCTTGAGATATCTTGTCCACAGACAAACAAACACAACTGAAAACAATATCTCCGCCTTCACTAAGGTGGAGGTATTAAATAAGCTTTACATTTGTCAGAGTAATTTGAATGCTAAAGGGTTAAAGCATCTTGTTCACTCTACCACAACCAACCAGTCTGTTCATGCTCTTACAACCAAAGCAGCTCATTCTCTCTCTCTCTCTCTCTTTCCCCCATGACCGTCAAACCCAGCTCGTTCTTTCTCCCATGACCGTCAAACCAGCTCGTCCACTATGCCACAGTCATTTTACCCATTCTGCCAAATACAAAATGACATCAAAATATGAAGCTTCAAATTTTTGTTTTAACTGAGCAAAAGACCCTTGGTTTTTATAAACCAATGTTTACCCTCCTTTTATCACCATTATCCATCTTGTTTTCTCTCCTCCCCTTGCTTTCTCTCTCCTTTTCCTTCTTTCTCTCTCCTTTTCCTTCTTTCTCTCTCCTTTTCCTTCTTTCTCTTCCTCTCTTTCTCTTCCATTCTCCCTATTTACCATTTGTCTCTCTTTCCTCTCGCTTTACCCTCCTTCTTTCTCATTGCTCTGCTCTCTTCATCCCACTTTATACACTAACTTTATATTCTTACGTTTATACACCCCACACTCTCTCTCTCTCCATTTACCGATCTATCTACACCTCACCCCTCCCTTCTTCTTATACTCTATCCTCTTTTTCTTCTCCATCCCCGTTCCCCCCCTTCTATGTCTAAATCCATTTCTCTTATGTCTTTGATATTGCAGCGTCAGACCTTGGCATCTCCATCATTTCCAACCTATTTTCTTCGCTTGTCATCAGTTCTTTTCTTTTTAGCCGACTGGCCCAGTTGACTCCATTCTCCCCCTCCCCTCCACACACACACACACACACACACACACACACACACACACACATTTCTGGCTCTCTTGGTCCTTATCAGTGTTGCTATTGCTATAAAAAAATTTTTTTTTAAATGGGGGGAAAAAAGTTTGTTGTTCCATGCTGTGATTGGAATACCTCTATCTCTACCGCCACCACCTCCACCACCACCACCACCTCCCCCACCTCCACCTTCACCATCACCTCCCCCACCTCCACCTTCACCATCACCACCACCACCACATTCTGTACACCTATTGCTGCAGTGCCAAACCAAAATTCCCTCTGTATTTATTCATTGAACCACATGCAAGCAATTTTAACTAAGCTGTAAGTGTGTCTTGGTACACATGTATTTGTGTGCACATGTGTGTGTGTGTGTGTGTGTGTGCATGTGTGCTTCAAAATATGATTTGCCATCAATATTTCTTATCATATTTTTTTTTTTACTTTCTTTTCACCCCACCTCTCTCTCTCTCTCTCTTCTTTTCCATTCACATTTAGATTTAACTTCAGGATCTATAAACGTGTGTGTGTGTGTGTGATTTGCTTTATGTTGCTTTCCACATATAAAATATAATAGCATAACTGCAATTTTGGCAATTATTTTAAAGAGCGAGAGAGAGAGAGAGAGAGAGAGAGAAAGAAGGCATATTAGTTTCAAAGATGGTGACTTGTTTCCCCAGGCATTATTACTTAGGAACATTAAAAATAAAAAAATAAAAAAAACATACATCCTTTAATCCCAGTGCATGACCCCTCCATTTTGTTGTTGTTCACCCACACCTGCTTGTTACCCTACTCTCTCTCTCTCACACACCCTGGGCTGCAGGGCAAAGCTGTCTTCTAATAGATTTACTGATAAGAATTTTTGACAAAATTAAATTTGAGATAAATTTAATAAGATAAGGTATACTGTATACATTTGTGCTTTTACTGATTTTTAATATTTTATTTGTCAAAATTTTTTATTATTATTATAATCATTATTATTATTATTATTATTATTATCGTCCCCTTCCCAATTTGTGGCCTTGCGCCTTTGTTTACAAATCCTTATCACTATTATTATTATTATTATTATTATTATTATTCTTTGATAAGATCTGTGTTGTTTGACTTTGAAGTCTGGGAAGGAGACCAACATAAACTGCTTTCACAGTGTATTTAGAACTACACTGACAGCTGTTTCCCTTGATAGAAAAAACACACATTAAACGGTAAGATAGAATCGGTGGAACGGTTGTGGACAAAGGCCGTGATGACATAACAACAAGGTTTGAGTTAAGAAAATCGTGTGGGGATGGAATCGACTTCGCTTTTCGCTTTCCTTCATTAGGTTCCCAAAATAAAATCCCGGTAAAATACCGAATTGGTATATTCGGCTATTAAGATGTGGGTAGATTGTTTGTAGAATCGTCTGCAGCATTTAATTATGGTCCTTTGTTTTGAGTTCAAATCCTGTGGATCTTGTACATTTTCATCGTTTCAGTCATTAGACTGTGGCCATGCTGGGGCACCTCCTTGAAGGGTTTTCATCAAGCAAATACATCACAGGACTTTCTGTTTTCTTTTTTGGCGAGCCTAGTACTTATTCTATCAGTCTCTTTTGCTGAACTGCTAAGTTACAGGAATGTAAACACACCAACACTAGTTTCAAACAGCGTGGGGTGGGGGGACAAACAGACACAAAGACACACACACAGCAGGCTTCCTTCAGTTTCCATCTACCATACCATATCAACTCATAAGGCTTTGATCAGCCTGAGGCTATAGTAGAAAACACTTGCCTCCTAAGGTGCCATGCAGTGGGACTGAACCCGGAACCATGTGCTTGAGAAGCAAGTTCCTTACCACACAGTCATGCAATCATTAGATTTGAATCACAGCTTGTGTCAGTGTGTGCTTGAAACAGTAGAAATATTCTCCAAGAGATCCTGGTAAATTCACATTGAACCCAGCACTTTTGAGGTTTTCAGGTTTTTATAACTTCCTATTGTTAAGTGGGTGAAAAATATAGGATATAAGTCTTCAGAAGACAGTAAATTTTGTCGAGAACTGGAAATTAATAGACTGAGAGGAATATGGAGTTAAGTGCCCTGCTAAGAGGTACGTCAGTGTCAATATTTAAAATATTAACAAAATAATTGAAAAAAAAACAGTATAATTGTAGACATGGTTGAATAGTTTTGAGTTTAGTTCCATTACATGGCATTTGGGGAAAGTGCTTTCTACTAAATCTCTAGGCTGACAAATGGACTTGTTGGAGCACTCAGTTGATGGAAACTCTACAGAAAGACCATCATGGTATCTACTATAATAATACTCTTGTGTTTTTCTCTGTTGTAACATATGAATGAGAAAGGAAGGGGTAATGGCAAACTGGTGAACATTCAACACCGAAATGAAAAATCAAACAGCATTTCAACTCTGGGTGAATGTATGTGTGTGCATGCACAAGGGAAGTATGTGTATGTTTGTGAACATTGACAAGTGTATTAATTTGATTTACTATTGATATTTATATATAAAATACAACAATTAGCCATTATTTTTGGCGGCACAGGGCCAGCTGGTATATATATATATATATATATATATATATATATATATATGTGTGTGTGTGTGTCCTTTTCTTTTATTTGTTTTAGTCATTTGACTGCGGCCATACTGGAGCACCAGCTTGAAGTGTTTTTGTCAAACAATTCAACCCCAAGACTTATCTTTAGGCCTAGTATTTATGCTATCGGTCTCTTTGCTGAACCACTAAGTTATGGGTGCGTAAACAAACCAACACAAATAGTCAAGCGATAGTGAGCAAAAAAACAAAGACACACACACACGCTACTGGCTTCTTTCTGTTTCTGTCTACTAAATCCACTCACAAGCCTTTGGTTGGCTGGATGCTATGGTAGAAAAAAAAAAAAAAAAAGAACCGGGGTTGATCTGTTCAACTAAAACTCCTTCAAGCCTCTGCCCCAGCCTGGGCCGCAGTCCACCGACTAAAAGATCTAAAAAATATATATAGAGGAATATATATGACACGAGGTTGTCGATGGTCTAATATTATCTATGGGAAAAGAAAAAAAGAAGAAAAAGGTTGAGTAAATAACAATTGGTGTATGTTTAGCTAATAAATAAACAACCGTTTGGAATTATATGTCAACAGGCAGCCGAAGTCTTTTTAACAGACGATTCTAGATCAAATCTCTGTTGTCAAACAACACAAGAGATGTGCGTACGTGCGTGTAAATTGATGAGAAGTTTTATCCAACTGATTGTTTCTTTCTTATACCCGTGTATGGGATACATAAATATTTATTCTTATATAAATATAACTGGTGAACTGTGTGTGTGTGTGTGTGTGTGTGTATGGAGAGTTTGATTCGTATGTTTGTGTTAGCAATTTGACGCTGGATTGCTTTACTTAAAACCTCCATCAAGCTTCCTGTTAATACAAAGAAATATAAATTCTTACGATCTGTGTTGAGGGCGATCTTTTGATACTAGGCCTAGAAATGCCATTTAGACCACGTGTGTCTATTTACATCAATTCGACATTTTCCGTAAAAAGTGTTGGGTTAGGGAAGTGGGAAAGGACGCGAAAGACATGGAGAGAGCGCGATTTCTTTTGAAGTTGGCATACTACTTACCACAGTGGCTGTGGTAAGCAGCAAACAACAAACAAAAACAAAAAAACATACTTTCTCTCTCTCTCCCTCTCTATCTCTCTTAACCCTAACCCTAACCCTAACCCTGACACTAAAACCCTAACACCCTAGTGGAGATCGTGCGGGTGTTACGAAAAAGGCCGATCTTTGGTAAAGATCGCCGAAGACACTTTTTACGGAAAAGGCCGATATTTCGGCCTAGTATCGAAAGATCGCCCGTCCGTCTTTACGTTCTGAGTTGAAATTCCGCCAAGGTCGATTTTTGCCTTTCATCTTTTCGAGATCGATAAAATAAGTACCATTTGAGCACTGGGGGTTGATCTAATCGACTTAACCCCTGCCCCGACATTTCTGACCTTGTGACAAAATCTGAAACCAATATTATACTCATTATTAGATTAATCATACTGGTGGTTTGTTTTCAGAGGTGAAGGCTTCTGTAGGACCAATCACACTTTTTTGGATAGTTTGTGGCAAATGTTTACCAAAAACTCTAAGAACAATATACCTTAAGGCTATACTCTTAGTTCTCTATCTCGTGGGTTAGTTGCCTCCAGCCTCTCTTTCTCTTTCTCTCTCTCTCTCTCTCTCTCACGCACATTATACACCCACATATACACATAGTGTACACTGTTTTCTTCTACATTTGGTTTTGTTTATCCATACGGTCGCGCATAGATAGACATTTGTAGTCACACACTTCTATCATGCTTAATGAAGGTTCTTGTTCTCTATTTGTATAACAGCACGCACGCACACATACAATTATAACTGCTGCTACCCCTTATGTTTTCATGAATGGTTCGATGAATGTCTTCTGTGTCTTCTATTCACTCTCTCGCTTCACAGCACACACACACACACGCACCACATATGCACACACCTGTATCGTTCTTTAGTAGAAATCTGTTCTTATTTGTTTACCCTAATATACATAAAAACTCACGCACACCCATCCTTTAATTCATCATACTAACGATAGAAGAACGTGTGCCTCTGTTCTTTATATTCATCCTCACACACACACACACTCAGATATATAATGCTGACCATGTGTATTCTAATATAGTGAATGTCTCTCTCTCTCGTCCTCTCTGCTTCTTTGAATGCCATATGCACACATTGCTTGCTTTGAAAGGAAAATATCACTGTTAAAGTATCAACTTGGGATTACTAAGCATAAACAGTTCATTCATTCACACATATATCCGTTTCCTACATCCCCCATTCGTTTAATTCATACACACACATACACTTTCAAAACACACAACACCTCAACATAGATTTACTATCATTCCTATATATTTTCAGAAATACACACACACTCTTAGATATCTTGAAATTCATTGCCACCATTTTCTTGATCGCCCACTTAACACATGTATCTCGTACAACTCTAGAAATATTTCTGTTCGTCTGTCTATCTATCTATCTATCTATTTATCTATCCCTCTCACTCTATTTCTCTATCTCTATATTTATTTATCTATCTATCTAATCTCTCTCTTTTTACCCTCCTCCACCTATACAGCCAGACATGTATACACATATATAAATTCCTTTATTTCACATATTTCTTACAAACACCTACACAAAGCACCCTTTTGTCTGTCAAAAATTGTCTTGACCACTCCCTGTTTTCTTCACTACACCCATCTTGCTTCATATATTTCTTAGTCGTTTAGCCCTGGGTCAGGTCTGTTCGAAAAGAGCTTCGATCATAGGCATTCCAACCGTGCCTATCCCATCTTTTCACCCAGGACTACACTATCCAGTGTTTTCTTTAGAGGGTAGAATGTGGTTTTAAGGGAGATTTGGTTGATATTTCTAGTAAGTCGGGTGGCTATGTTGAGCAGGTATGGACAACCTTTTTCGAGAAGCGAACCGGGAAACTTTTGGTTTGACGGGTAACATTTTTCATTCATGTTTTATGTAGTGTTTTTGGTACCGAAACACTTTCAAACTTCGTATATTCGTATATTTTGTTTTATAGAACAGATAAAAAAATTTTGTATTCGAAGTTATTTCATGTAAAATGTTATCGTATTTGTGTAATTTCAACCAATCACTGACGTCTATTGAGGTGTAACAACTTTAACAAGAAATAACTTATTAAGAAGAAATTTTTGTTAAGAAGGCTAAGAGAAAAAGATGTTTTATATGACACATTCTACCAGCATCCCAAGTTTGAAAGTGTTTCGTTAAGAAAACGAGTGTTGCCAGTCAAACCAAAAAGATCTGCGAACCGCAGTAGACAAAGCTCAAAGTTAAAAATTAGATGTTATGTGAACCGTTAATAATTGAACTCCAGCCAAGATTCGGCTGCCATTTCTAGCAAGTTGGGCGATCCTGTAAAAACTCTCCACCACCCACGACCGCCTCGTTGATTCTTGTTCTTGTACTGATGCTGTTGATTTTAGTAGCGGCGGTTCTTCTGTTTTCCTTTCTTGAAATTGTTTAGGATCAAGTGTTGTCATCAAAGAATTAGCGTGCAATCTGAGGAATCTGTATCTGTTACGTTTATCACTCCTGTAATAGACTGTCATCAGTCGGTGTATTTTGGCTGTTTTACGTATTTGTGTATGTTCGGGTTGGGGAGAAACAGAGCAACAGGCGAAAAGAGACAGAGCTTCTTTGCTCTACAAACTACCGCCATGTTTACCCACCCGACTCACACAAACAAGAAACAGCACCATCACATCGCCAACATTCTGCAGATGTTTCTCTCTGACATCTTTTTTTGTTTTATTCTTGTTTCTTAGCTAAGCATCCACCATATTAGCTTCATTACCTATGACCCATGGTGCCATAACCGATACAGGGGTTGATGGAGATTCTGAAGAATTTAAATGTGGTTCGTCACTACCACCACATCTGCACTCGCCGCCGCCGCCGTCACCACCCCCACCATTATTTGCTGGTACTACCACCAACTACTGTAGTCATTACCCCCACCACCACTGTTACAACTACGGGATATATAAGTGGGGGGGGGGGGAGAGGTGTTTCGACCACTGTCATCTCTTACCACCACGACCACCACCGTTTTGACTGCCACTACAAACCACTACCACCACCGTCGAGGCAGCTACTCTCACCATCACCATTTTGACTCCCACCACCACACCGCCACCATGACTTCTAACAGTACCGCCAACATTACTGCTTATCATTATCACCATAAAAAATTAGTGCCACAAACCATCTCCTTGTTAACAATGTCTATATTGGCGAACTATGTTGTTTGGAATGAAATCTTTAACATAACTTCTGTTGTTAAAATGTTAACTGTCAAATTAGCATATCGTCAAAACTGCTGTCCATATTCACTTTATTAATAAAAGCTGGTCTTGAAATGAAGTCTTCACATAACTAACTGCCAAACTTTAATAAACTGCTGACAAGCTTGCTGTCAGATAAGCAGATTCCATCTTGTGTCTCTGCTCCAGCGTCTATTTTTTGACTTTGGAGTTTCTGGTGGGACTGGATCCAATCCAGAATCAATAAGGAAATATTTTTTTTTGACATTTCAGCTGATTTTCACATGTGTACGTGCGACAGTCCAGTACACCTGCTGGCTTGCTCAATATTAAATTCCTCGTTTGAAATTTTTATGGTTTGGGGGTGGAAAACCCCCAGAAAAGTTGAACTAAAGCAGAGAGAGAGAGAGAGAGAGAAGAATTATAGACACGAAATAATTCTTTGGCACACGACCAGCTGCGGGTGAATCGATTACATCGACCCCAGTACTTGATTGGTACTTTACCTTATCGACCCCGAAAGGATGGAATTCAGAACGTAAAGAGCCAGAACAATGCCGCTAAGCATTTTGTTCGACGCTCGAACGATTCTGCTAACATTCCTTTTTTATGAACCACAAGGGTTGACAAAAAATATCGAGAATGTCACAAAATAGTTCGTTAGATATAATTTTTCTGGTTAATCTACACAAGTCAGATAGTATCTGTATCTTGGAGATGGCTTTCGGTTCAAATAAAATGCAAAAATTTTCAATATATATTTGAGACAGGATATTAATTTTTTTTTTGTTTACATTTTTCATCACACTGGGTTCAACTTTGATAACTGTGAGAGTCAACGCAGGAGTCTTTTCATAGTCACTCAAACTGTTATAGATACCAGCCAAATCTCCTTTAAATCGTGTCTTACCGTCTTAAAACAAAACGGACACTTTATATGATGTTCTGAGTATATGATATCCAGAAAATAAGCCAAAGATGGAATATCTTCGACGATAAGTCAACTTGACCTGGAATAAAAAAAAATACCATTCCTACGTAATTTCAAAGAAATGGAGAATGTAAAAAAACATCATGGTTTATTTGAAATACCGAAACGAAAATGATAATAGTGTTTTTTTTTATTTCAAAGGCGGTACTGCAGTGGTTGTAGACAGGAAGTTCATAATAGATGCTGACTCTTCTACATTATTTTTATAATGTTGTTTTTATTATTAAATACTTCTAAGTTACCTTACATGTTTTTATTTCCTCATAATACACATGCTCTTGAAATGAAAGTATGGCCAACTCGTATCATTACATCTTAAAATTAATGTTTTCTTAATGCTGTTTATAATTAAATTCTTATGAAAGTTTCTTAAATCTCTTTCTCTCTCTCTCTCTTTCTCTCTCTTTCTCTCTCTCTCTCTCTCTCTCTCTCTCTCTCTCTCTCTCTCTCTCTCTCTTTGCGCTTTGTATCTGTGTTTGTCCCCCCACCCCATCATTGCTTGACAACCGGTGTTTGTATGTTTACGTCCCCGTAAATTAGCAGTTGGACAAAAGTGACCGATAGAACTAATACTTGAAAATTAAATCCTGGGATCGATTTTTTCGATTAAAATCCTTCGAGGAGGTGCTCCAGCATGGCTACAATCAAATGACTGAAACAAGTAAAAGAACATTTACGACGAGCTTCTTTCAGTTTCCGTCCACTAAATCCGCTCACAAGGATTTAGTCGGCCCGAGACTCTAGCAAAAGACACATGCCAAAGGTGCGACGCAATGAGACTGAACCTGGAACCATTTGGCTGGGAAGCAAACTGCTTACAACACAGCCACATACGCATATAAACGCATGTTTAACCCATAAACACCTCAAATGAATGGGTTTGGACATGGTTACTAGAAATAGCAGCCAAATCTTTCTCAAATCGCCACACCCTCTGTTTGAACAAGGGAAGAGCACATTAGTTAGCGCAATCCGAGTTTCTTCCTCTTCTCGCTTCCAAGATATGGTCACGGTTGTAATTAGCGGTGACCCGGGGCTAAACAGCAACCGCAGCAACATGTCAATTAGTTCGAGGTGAAGAAAACAGTTAATTCTTTGAGGAATTAAATTAAATAAATAACTAAATTCAATCAACTTGTAGCACCAGCATGTTCTGCTGCTGCAAAGGAATGTCCATATATCTTCGTGTAGCCATCAATTCTTCACATTCCTGCCAATCTTAACATGTTTCTTTGTCTGCTTTTTCTTCGCCACCCCTTTTACACACACACACACATACACACACTCTCTCTACTCTCTCTTCTCCCCCTCTCTCTTCCTCTCCCATTTTCTCCTCTCCGTTTCTCTGTTCTCTTCTTTTTCTTCTTCCGCCTCTCTTCCTCTTTCATTTCCTTCTTTCTGCCTCTTTTCCTCTCTCTTCGCCTTTCTCTTTTTCCCCTCTCGTCCTTTCTCGTTTTCTTCTCCCCCTCTCCCTTCCTCTGTCTCCCTCTCTCTTCCTTCCCGTTTCTCTACTTTCTTTTTCTTCTTCCACCTCTCTTCCTTCCTCTCTCTCCTCCCTCTCTTCCTTTTCCTTCTTTCTCTCTTTTCCCTTCTCTTCCCCTCTCCCTCTTTTCACCTTTCTTCTCTTTCCCTCTTCTCTTCCCCCTCTCTCTCTTTTTTCCTCTCACTCCTTTTCTCCCCACGTAGCTTATATTTACAGTTTTTTTGCATGGAGTTTCTTCTTCACCCCTCTCTCTCTTTCTCCTTGTGCAGTTTGAGGTTGATTAAAAGAAACAAATTCTTGATATTCCTGTCCTTTCTACACCTATATAACTAACTCCCAGTTTCCACTGGCGGCACCAGCGTGGTTGTGGTGGCGATGGTAGTGGTGGTGCCAAGGAAATCACTGATTTGTTTGTTGCTTCTCCAAACATTCTCTCAATCACCCACCTACCCACTCACCACCCCTCACATATTCACATACCATCGTTTATATTTAAACTGATGACAGATGACTTTCTCACTCTCCCTTGCTCAGTCTGTCTGTCTGTCTGTCTCTATGTGTGTGTGTGTATGTGGATAGTGAGTGTATATATGTGTTTGTATATGCACACACACACACACACACACACACATATATATATATATATATATATATATATATATATATTTGTGTGTGTATACATGGTGAGGCAACTTAATGTTAGTTATCACATTTTTAACTTGTTATTCATATTTACTTACCTCATGTTTAACTAACAGGGAAAAAAATCTCTCTCTCCTTGCGGTGTACCCATATATTTATTGTGTCTGCATTGTATGAATGTAATTGTCTGAAAGGATCCTTTCAGAAGGGTAGTGTACATGTGTCTGTGTGTGAATGTATGTTTGTATGATATATATATATATATATATACATGATGGGATCCCACCACCCCCTGCTACTTTCCGCTATGCATGTCCAATAGTCTATGGGCTGTTGAGTGTGTGTGCCTGCACAGGCATGTTTATTTCTTAATTGCTCTTCACCATTTATTTAAGTGAAGTTGACTCTTGGAATTTTGACTCTTTGGATTTTGACTCTTTGGATTTTGACTCGTTGGATTTTGACTCTTCAAATCTTGACTCTTTGATTCCCAACTCCTTGAATCCCATTTAGATCTTTAGGTTATACATATGCACACTCACACACACAAAAAGGTCCAGTATTGCAAGTTGTAAGGGTTGGTTGTAATTGTGGTGTTGTCCTAAAAAAATGTATTTATTTTTAAGTAAATTTCTCTGTGTGTGTGTGTGTGTGTGTGTGTGTGTGTGTGTGTGTTAATCCTTATGGTTCCAACCTACCCGAAACTGCCTCTCGTTCTGATTCATCATCAACATCTTTGAAAATCCATATTCCATGTTGGCACCGATGGAACAGTTCAACAGGACCCGACAAGTGCAAGAATTGCATTGTGCTCCAATGTTTGTTTCGACACAGCTGGATGCCCTTCCTCTCACTTTACAGAGTTTACTGAGCACCATTTTCACGGCGCCAGCACCGGTAGGTTTGTCATGCAACTCTTAAAACTAAGATCCCCTCTAACTGGGTAGAAGGGGATCTTTGTCTTACTATATAAGCCCCAGTTTTCACAGAGTGAGAATGTAGTAGAAAGTGAGATAGGTTTAATGCTAGGAGGTGAGACTTAAGTTTCAAAACTAATTGAAACCTAGAGATGGTGTATTTTGGTAGAAGTACAGCAATGAAAGGGTGGATTTGTTAATCCTTTAGAATATAAACTGAATTCTGTGCATGCGTTTCTCCTTTGAATTACGTAATTGGAATGGTATGTTGCCAACATTTGCTTCTTTCACCACCTTGGGACCTCATTTGTATCTGAAGTTAGCCTCAGATGATACTACCAGTGGGAGTGAGAAAGGAGGAGTGTTGATAAAAGAGAGAGAGAGAGAGAGAGAGAGAGAGAGATTATTCCTAAATGTTAACGGCCATTTTGATTTGAAACATATTTCTAAATTTACTGTTAAAAATACCAGTTTTCTCTTGAGGAATTTTTAGTTTTGCAGTTGGAAAGAGCTTGTGTTGAATGGTTGCAGTGGCGGAGGAGCAAGAAAAGGGTGGATGGGTGTAATTAATAGAGGGTGGTGGGTGAAATTATATTTTTAGTCTTCAATATTCTGCTGTACATAGTATAGGTGCAGGCATGGCTGTGTGGCTAAGATGTTTGCTTGGCAGCCACATAGTCTCAAGTTCAGTCCCACAGCGTGTCACCTTGGCTAAGTGTTTTCTATTATTGCTCTAGGCTGAACAATGTCTCATGAGTGAAATTGGTACACAGGAACTGTGTGTGTGTGTGTGTGTGTGTGTGTGTGTGTGTGTGTGTGTGTGTGTGTGTGTGTGTGTGTGTGTGTGTGTGTGTGTGTGTGTGTGTGTGTGTGTGTGTAAGAGTGTGTACTCACATATATGTGTGTATAAAATGTGTGTATGTACATACTCATGAATATGCATGTACACACATACACACACACACACACACACACACGTGCGCAGAGCAATGGAGTCAATTTGTTCTATTAAAAACCTTCAAGGAAGCGTACCCTAGCATGGCTGCAGTCCAACGACCGAAAAAAAAAATGGCCGACCTTCACCACTTGTTACAGTTTTCCCACAAACGCAACATGTTAACTCTAACCTGCTCTACTGTTTAGTATATAATTTTTGAATTTCAACAATCAAGTGCTTATCTTAAACTAAGTTTATCGTGCATTACCTTTGAATTAGTCACTCAACAAGTACCAATTGCTTTGCTTAGTTATCATTGTTCTATATAATGGGACAAACTGCTTTATCTAAACATGGGTTCATATTTCCACAGATAGTACAATGATTAATTGTGTGTGCACATGAGAATGGGTTGTGGTTTTTTTCATATATTTATTCATATATTTATTTTTGGTCTCTTTTTTTTCATGCTACTTGCTAAGTTGATCTGCAACAATTGATTTAAAGTGAATTTGAAGTAAATAGTTAAAAAAAAAAAGTTTTCTTTTTAAAATGCATGAAAATAATAACCAGGTTATTTTGCTTATGTTAACCCAGATCTAACAGACCAAAAATACTTCAGTAATGTGACCATCCCAACTTTCAAATGCTAGATTGTAGTGCAAGGGAAATTGGCTGCTATTTTTAGCAGATCGGGCAACCGTGTAGATGCCTTCATTTTTGGTTCATAAATAACCTGCTAATTTAGTTACTTCAAGGAAAATCACCACCGAATTGATAAGGTCAGGGTGTTTTGTGGGTCGGGAGATTTGGCTGCTCTCTCTAGCATACTGAGCAACTACATAGTACTCAACACATGCCTATGCATATGTTTGTGTTATTTTACTTTAATTAGATCTAAAAGTGTTAATAGTGGTTTGTAGTGCTGTTTGATATTTGTTGCTTGAAATACATTTTTCTTCAAATTCTGGAAACCAAAAAAAGTCACAGTTAATGGCAGTCTCTAAGGGAATTAAAACATTTTTGCTAAGAATGTCACCCAGTTTCTGTCTTCTAAATGTACTCACAAGGCTTTGTGCAAGTGTCTTCTACTATAACCCTGGGCTGACCAAAGTGCTTCACGATGAAACTGAACTCAAAACCATACGGTTGCAAAGCAAGCTTCTTAACCAGTAAGCCACGTCAAGATTGTTTTTTTCGTTCTTTTTTTTTTTAGTCAGGTAGGGGCATTCAGTAGTGTGGTGATGTGGTAGGGTGTAGCAGATATCAGAACTACCACCACCACCACCACCACCACCACCACCATCATCATTAATGGCACCCATAGCCATCATCATCATCTTCACAGCTACTGTCATTATTTTTCCTTCCATCTCCAACTGAGAATTTTTCTTACCAAAGGAGTAAAGCAAAAAAATTCAGAAAACACTGGAGCATATTTCATCTCTTTTCTTTCTCTTTATCCCCAAACCCCGTCCCACCATTGCTCTCTCTCTCTCTCTCTCTCTCTATACTGACACAGAGTTTGAACTGGAAGCTTTGGCAATGAAATATATCCCTTGTAAATCACTTCAGTTCAACAGTACTCTCTACCTCTATTAAGCAATCCCCCTCCTTACATAGATCATGTTAAAATATTTCATGCCCTCCTCCTCCTCCTCCCCACTCTGGTTTTCAACCTCCTCCCACCCCCTCTTAAGTCTGTTCACATCTCTGCAGACCATAAAATAAAATCTGTATTGGAGTGAAAAGGGTATAATTGAACTCAACACCCTTAAAATATGACTGAGAAAGAGAGAGAGAAGGGTGAGGAGGGAAGAGCAATAAATGTAATAGGAGAGAGTCTTCAAGGGTCAGGTCTCAAACACAATACTCTTAGTCTGGTGATGGCAGTGGCAGCAGTGGTGGTGGTGAAGGGAACTGTGGTAGTGGCTCTAGCAGTTTGTGGTGGCAGTGGTAGTTATACTGATGGTGGGGCTCATGGCTATACTTGTTGGGAGGTTGTTGCTTAGTTGGTGATAATGATGGTTAACTCTGGCCCTAGTGGTGGTTGTAGTGAAGATGGTACAAGATGGTGCTTGTGCTCCCTATAGTTGTGGTGGTGCCTAGTGATGTGTACTCGTAATGAGGATGTCTCACCACTAAAACTGCAGGTGTTGTGTCTGTAGTAGAAAGGATCGGGCGGCGAGCTGGCAGAAACGTTAGCACGCTGGTCGAAATGTTTAGTGGTATTTCGTCTGCTGTTACGCTCTGAGTTCAAATTCCGCCAAGGTTGACTTTGCCTTTCATCCTTTCGGGGTCGATTAAATAAGTACCAGTTACGCACTGGAGTCGATATAATCGACTTAATCCGTTTGTCTGTCCTTGTTTGTCCCCTCGGTGTGTAGCTCCTTGTGGGCAGTAAAGATTAATAATTATTATTATTATTATCATCATTATTGGGGCTGGCAGAATCGTTTGCATGCTGGCTGAAATGCTTACTGGTGTTTGAGCATTTCGGTCCGCTGAGGTCATCCTTCGAGGTCGATAAAATAAATACCAGTTGAGTACTGGGGTCAGTGTAATCAATTTTCCCCTCCCCTGAAATTGCTGGCCTTGTACCAAAATTTGAAACCATCATTATTATTTATTATATAGGGCGTTGAGCCGACAGAATCATTAGCAGGCCAGGCATAATGCTTACCAGAAATTCCTTCCACTGAGGTCAATTCTACCTTTCATCCTTTCAGGGTTGATAAAATAAGTACCAGTTGAACACTGGGGGGGGGGGGGGGTCAATGTAATTGGCTTACCCCTTCCCCTTGGCCTTGTGCCAAAAATTTGAAATTATTATTATTAAGAGGACAAACTGGCAAAATTGTTGGCATACCCAACTAAATGCATAGTAGCCTTGTATCTACAGTAGAAAGGATTATTATTATTATTATTATTATTATTATTATTATTATTAAAATAACTCTCGGTATTAAGCTGGTGTTTGGAGCATAAATTAACATGGAATTTTGATGGAAGGTTGTAATTTTGATAACTTCAAAAGAGTGTCGTAGATCCAGAAGCAGTCTCAGGCTGGTTGGTATTGTAAGGGTTAAACTGTTTGTCGCCTTGTCTGTTATTTAAGTTTGTTATGTCACATTGGTTCATTTCACGCTTGAATTCATTCACTTCACTGACTCTCAGTACCTGTAATTATCCAGTCGCAGCCAATAACTTGTTGATTTAAAAATAAGTTAAAATGTCCTCTAAGACTTTAAGTGGGTTATTATTATTATTATTATTATTGTTGTTGTTGTTAGCTCCTGGTGAAGATCAAAGGCATAAAATCTTCAAACCCCATGATCATCTTCCCCACCAAGAAACTGCGTGCCCTATATAATTAGCCAATGGTGGTGGTGGTGAATTTGTTTGTTTCTATTTTATAGATGATAAAGTGTGATTTGAGAGAGATTAGGCTGCTATGTCTATCACATTGAACGTTTCACTTTGAAGCTATGTTGTTGACTTGAAGGTTAATTTAGGTCAGCAGTCACTCAATCTGCTAGAAACAGCAGGAAGTCTTCCTCAAATTACACCCTACCCAAATGGCCTTGTACTTTATTCTATCATTCATTTTTGTTGAATCAGTAAGTGATGGGGATGCAAACAAACCAACATTAGTTGTCAAGTAGTGATGGGTGACAAACAGGACACACACACGCATGCATAATTTAATATGCCTATGACAGACTTCTTTGGTTGGTATACGTATAGTAGAAGATATTATTATCAACTGGTAGATATCAGCATGCACCAGCAAACAATTTGTTTGTTGAATTTATGATGAAGAAATACAGATTTAGATTCATTTGTCCAGAGCAATTTTAACTGAGGAGACACAATGATGTTGAAACACTAGGTGTCCCAAAGTCTCCTTATGCTAATGAATCAAGTGTATTGTGAACACACATTGTCTGAATGGAGTTGTTCTACAATGACAAAATACAACAGCAATTAACATATTCACATTTGAATCTGCCAGAATCTATCAAGAATGAATATGTCATCATTTGTTATTCTTTGTATTGTTAGCATGTCAGACAACATGCTTAGTGGCGTTGCATCCATCTTTACATTCTGAGTTCAAATTCCACCAAAGTCAACTTTGCTTTTTATCCTTTGAGGGTCAATAAATTAAGTACCAGCTGAGCACTGGGGTCAATATAATTGACTAGACCCCTACCCCAAAATTTCAGGTTTTGTGCCAATAACAGAAAGGATTATTATTCGTACTGTTTATAGTAATAGTATTATTGTTATTTGTGATAAGAATAATATTTGTTTTTGAAAATGCAAGATATCATGTGTATTGAATAAAAGACAAGTCTTCTGATAAATTCTCTCTTTTTTTATTTGTAGGTAAGTGTGTGTGTGTGTATTCCACACTACTTTTATCTGTTATGAATTAACCGAAAGTCTGGTGAGTTGTTTTGTTCTCTTTCTTTTTTATTTGATAAGATGATATACCTGAGATGGTAAAAACGAAGTAATTAAAAATTTCTTAAATGACATTACTTTAAATAGTGGCCGAATTCATTATAGCTGCAAACTAATAGTTTGTAAATGTTTCAATTCACCCCCACTCTTTTTTTTTTATTATTCTTTTTTTTTTATTATTAGAAATACAGTAATTCCTCACTTTATGAGACCCCCAGGTTTTCGTTCTTTTACGAGTTTTTTCCATGAATGAATTAACTCATATATCAAGGCATTACTGTATATATATATATATATATATATATATATATATATATATATATATATATATATATTGACCATGTTATATAACAGTTTAGCTAGGTGTAAAATACACCTAAGGGATATTAGATATCTGAAGAGCTTACTGGTTTATATCACCTGTATTTTTCGTCAAATAGTAAAGTTATGTCAATCTGATGAAACATCATTTCATATTTAAACGGATTTGATTATTCTTGAAAAACTTTATTTTATTAATGAAGCAGAAACAGCTGTAATTTGTGAGATGTATCATTTGTTTGTATAAAATATTTAAATTGAATTTAATTTTTAATTGTTCAATTTATTGTTTTGTTTTTCCATTTCTGATTTATGTGTGTGTGTGTCTGTGTGTGTGTATGCCACATGTGTAACAAGAAAAGCAGTAGATCTCAGTATCATTAGAAACAGAAGTAAATTGTGAGTTTTTCTCTTGTATTAAATCTTTAGCATTCAGATTACTCTGTCAGATGTAATTTTTTTTGTTTTTTTGGGGTTTTTTGTTTTTGTTTGGGGGTGGAGGCAAGTGATGTCTTAAACCGTAACATAGCGGTTCAGCAAAAGGGACCGATAGAATAAGTACTAGGCTTACAAAGAATAAGTCCTGCGGTCGATTTGCTTGACTAAAGGCGGTGCTCCAGCATGGCCACAGTCAAATGACTGAAACAAGTAAAAGAGTAATTATTTAATACAATTCTTTATAATATTTCATTATAAAAATATAATAGGATTTTTTAAGGCATTATTAAATGGCTATGGGGATCCAACAGAATAAAGCAGGTACCAAAGGGGTCCATGGGCAAGAGATGGTTGAGAGACACTGCTTTAGAGAAAGATGTTAAAAAGAGAAAGAAACATAGAGGGGCTCAGGTGACATTAGCCCATGAGTAAAGGCGACGAGCCGGCGAAATCGTTAGCATGCTGGACTGAATGCTTAGCGGTATTTTGCTCATCGCTACATTCTGAGTTCAAATTCCGCCAAGGTCAACTTTGCCTTTCATCCTTTCGGGGTCGATAAATTAGTGACCAGTTGCGTACTGAGGTCGATCTAATCGACTGGTCCCCTCCCCTAAAATTTCGGGCCTTGTGCCTAGAGTAGAAAAGATTAGCCCATGAGTATTTAGATGAAAGGGGTACCAGGGAAAGAAGGATAGAGGGATGAAAACCAGAAACCCTTCCCCCCCCCCCCTGATTTTTGTCTTGTTTTAGTGCTGCAGTTGGGTTTACAAGTGATGACCTTGTTAAAAGTGAACAAGCATGAACATCTAAAACTCTCCTAGTTCCCTCTCCTGTATGTATATTTATGGGGGACTTTAATGATCTACTGGATGGTCTTTTAATGGAGTGTTCGTTTACACATGTTGACATAAATCAAAACAACTCTCTCCCACCCTCCCTCTTTTCTTTCCAACAAGTGTTCCTCTTCTCCTCCCTCCTTGCTAATAAGTGTTCCTTTTATCCTCTCTATCTTTTCTAACAACGGTTCCTCCTACCCTCACCCCTCCTAACAAGTGTTTATCTCTTGTACATCTATCTGGAACATTCGAAGTGAAGAGCTGTTTTATTGTGGATACTAGTAGGCTCTTAATGTAAAATCACTTTATAAATAATGCATGGCTTTACAGGTAGGTAGGTAAATAAGTCTGTACAGTATGTAAATGACGTTATGGGGGCTGGAGGAAAGGGGGACATCATCTAAGCCTCTGTTGTAGTTTCCAAAGGCTTGACCTTTCTCTTTACAAGCGATGACTTTACCTGCAAAGTTCATGAATGCCACAAACTATACATGATGTTGATGACAATAAGAAGAAAGGAATTTCTTTTATTAGCATAACTGATAGGGCAGGAGGGGGAGGCATTAACCAGAACAGATCACAAAAAATGGCAGGAGGAGTGGTGGTGGTGGTGGGGATCTCGATATGATTGGGAAATAAAGTGACATGAAAATGTGTTTTTATATCATCATCATTTTATGTTCATGTTCCATGCTGGTATGGGTTGGCTAGGTCCAAGGAAAACATCGTTTCGTATGTTTTCGTGTTCTGGGTTCAAATTCCACCAAGGTCAACTTTGCCTTTCATCCTTTCAGGGTTGATAAATTAAGTACCAGCTATGCACTGGGGTTGATGTACTCAACTTAATCCCTTCTGCCAAATTTGAGGCCTTGTGCTTCCAGTAGAAATTATTATTATTCATTTTCTCCAGCTTGACATTCTGAGTTCTAATTCTGCCATGGTCAGCCTTGTTTTTCATCCTTCAAGGGTCAATAAAATAAATACCAGTTGAATACTGGGGTTGATGTAAATTGACGTATCCCCCTCCCCCGAAATTGCTGGCCTTGTGACAGAAGTGGAAATCATTATTAAGTAAAAAATCATCAGTATGTTGGACAAGATGCTTGGCAGAATTTCTTCCGGCAGAGTTCAGCTTTGCCTTTCATCATTTCAGGGTCAACAAAATAAGGTGACCAGTCAAACACTGGGATCAACCTAATCAACTGAACCCATGCCTCATAATTGCTGGCCTTTGCGCCTAATTTGGAAGCAACCATCCTCGTCAACAGCATCCTTAAAACCACCACATCATCATCATGGCAACACCGCTACTTTAACCCACCACTACCATCTATTATTGTCGTTCTCATCATCATCATCATCCCCCATCATTGTCACAACTCCAACCCACCACCATCTATTATTCTCATTTTCGTCCTCCTCCTCCTCCTCCTCCTCCTCATTATTATCCCCATCATCATCATCATTGTCATTATCAGTGAAACCAAATGTCTACATTCTAATCATTGTCCAAAGCTGTCTTGTGGCCACCTGAAATAACGAGAATCACTAGCTCAAGATTTAAAGGTAAAAAAAAAAAAAGAAAATACATATATATACACACACACACAAATATGTATGTATGTATATATATACACACACACACACACACACACACATACATATAAAGTGACATGTTTACATTTTTTTTTTTTTCACTTGTGCTGTGTCAAATGGTGTTAACCTGCTGGCAAGAGATGGGATTCCTGGGTTCCTTGGCATTATGCCAAATTGATAATAGTGACAATCTCTTGGCATTCTCTGGTAAGAGACAACAAATCCATTGACTGAATATTAAACGACAAAGCGAATAGTGTTTTACTTGGTCTCTCTCTCTCTCTCTCTCTCTTCTTGATCTATTTCTCTCTATCTCTTATTCTCTCTTTTTTATCTCTCACTCTTTCTTCTCTCTCTCACACTTTCACTCACTCACTCTCTTCTCTCTCTTCTTTTACACTCTCTCTCTTCTTTTACACACTCTCTCTCAACTCTCACACTTTCATTCTCTCTCTTCCCTCTCTCCCTTCCCCCTACTCTCTCTTTTCTCCCCACAACCCTTACCATTCCTTGTTCCCTTTTTGCCCTCTTCCTGTATTCCTCCATCAAGGAATGGAACCAGAATCGATGGTAGCAAAGAGGTAGATAGGTTGGTAGGTAAGTTGGTTGAGATTTGCACTCCCAATAATTATTGCATTTTCACCATTCCTTTCCTCATCCTACCTCCATCCAACCTCGCCTACCACTTCCTAACACTTCTATTGTTATTCATCAGCTTTTCTGTTTCTTCCCCCGCCCCCTGCTTTGGTTCGCCCTGCCACTGGGCACTTGGTTTGCCTGCCTGCCAGGGATGTCCACTGTGCAGATAATATTGTGCAAACAAAATTGAATAATAAACCATGTCCCTCTTTCTCCTGTTTCCCCCCTCTCTTCTCCCTCCTTCTCCTCTCTATCTCTCTCTCTCTCTCCTGATAGCTCAAAGACATGATTGTTCCAGCAATGTTTCATTTCTGTTGGTAAATGGTGAAAATGGTAAACTGGTGAAATTGCGTGATTCACTTTTATGGCATCTCTGAATGAAAATGGCTTATTTTCAAGGAGTTCCCACCTTCTTCTCCACAGCATGCACAATTGGACCTCCACTCTTTCACTATTTGCGTGCGTGTGTGTGTGTGTGTATGTGTGTGTGTGTGTGTGTGTGTGTGTGTGTGTGTAGCTATATGCTCTCTTTCCATGTATCTTGTCTCATATCTATTTTATAGTCTTTCTGTTTTCATGCATATGTGTGTCTGTACACATATGAATATATATGTGTATGTGTGTATCTATCTATGTATGTATGTGTGTATGTATACGTGTGTGTGTACATCTATGTCTATATATGTGTGTGTATATATGTACATGTGTTTGCGTGTGTGTATAACTTCTTTCCACTTTAATTAGAAATCTTGTGTGAAAGCTGCCCCTTTTGGGACTTCCCTGTATGCCAAGTCTGGCACCAAACTTAATTGGACCCTGCACATCTATCAAGATAGATTAGCAGCTCTGTGCTTCCCAACCCTTCACAGAAGGAAAAATCCTCTCATTCTAGCTACCATTGCTACCTGCTATCTCTCCCACCAAATTCATAATTCCCAGTAGATGTTGTTGTCTTGGCAATTTTATACACATTTTAAAATTTATAGAATCCTAACCCAGCAGAGAGAAGTTCTAGAAATATATCTATTTTGTTTTTTTAATCATAATTTGAAAGTTTGTGCTGTGTATTAGAAAAAAAATTAGACACAAGAATTTTTAAAAGGTTTCTCATAAAATGTTGCTATGCAATTTAATTGTATATGGTTATATGAGACTGAAATAGAAGTGGGAGATGTTATTCAAATTCTTTGAATAACATCTGTATTTAACTCCATTTATTTACTTATATATATATATATATATATATATATATATATATATATATATCTCATCAACAACAACACCATTCAGCATCAATGTTCCATACCTGACATGGGTTGGATGGTTTGATATGGCCTGATGAAGCCAAGGACTGCCTTGTGCTCCAGTGATTGTTTCGGCATGGTTTCTTTGACTGGATGCCATTCCTAATGCCAGCCAGTTTACAACACATACTTGGTGATTTTCTTTTTCCTTCTCCCTGCCACCAACACTAGAGGTTTACAAGACGGCCTCACTAGTTTGCTAGGAGATTGTAGTGCAGAACAGGTTTCCTTTCGTAGAGGAACTACATATCTGCTCACATTATAGAAGAGAAGGCGAAACTAATTGAGTGTGTGTGTGTGTGTGTATGTACTGAGACTGCAGATAAACACACATTACCACCTTTGTACCGAGCTTTGTTTGTAATTTCTTTTCTTTGTATGTTTGTTTATGGCATATATTCATTTATGAAATAATGTGGAGATTTAATAACACTGATACGGGACAAAGGTAAGCCTGGTAAATACTTCATAGATTTTCCCAGGGTTCTTTTCTAATATCTCGACTGCAGAACAATACAGAAATACAATCAACATTAGAGCCTCTATATAGCTGCTCAACCTGCTAGAAATAGCAGCCAAGTCTCATGTTGTATCGTGCAAAACAAGACACACTCAACTGGATAGTGTCCTAAATGTACAAAGTGATGGGATGGTCCTCCATCTGCATTGACTGACCTTGGTTTAGCAACAACACATAGACAGCAAAGGGATCTTAACATCATAATCTCTGTTTGCTAGAAATTGTGAATGAGAAGCAGGAGACATTGGATGATGTAACACAAGATGTACTGTAATCCCAATAAAAAAAAAAATAAAAAAACAGAAAGGTGTGGGT
>NC_142947.1:9039407-9064407 GCF_046866305.1 Octopus bimaculoides
TCTCTGTGTGTAATTGTCAGAAAATAGTCCTTTTGCATACATACACATACCTCCCTTGATCTGTCTCTGACAAACAATGCTATGTATTTGTGTATATGTATACTTACATGTAACTGTATTCATGTGTGTGTTTGTTTGTGTGTATATGTGTATATATGTACTCGTGTATATGTGCATATGTATATTTATGTGTATATATGTATTTGTGTATATGTCCTTATGTATATTCATATGTATCTATATTCATGTGTGTATATATATATGTGTGTGTGTGTGTGTATAAATAATGTATAGGTCAACTGAACTTTTTGAAGCAAGCTGTTACTATTTTGCTGCTGCAGGTCAAGTCTGACTCACCCAGAAACTAAACAGTCCTATGACTTACAAATAGTTCAGTTGGCCAGGCAGCTTGGCAAGAGGCAAAATATCTATTTCCAATGTTGTGCGGAGAACTATCCGCATAATGCACATTGACGTGTTGCACCAAATTGCGCAATGTGCAATGTGGCAGCCTCGATATGTTGTATTAGACCTGTGCTGTCCAATCCATTTCTGTTGACCCACCTTTAATAAATAAATAAATATATATATATATATATATATATAAAGAACACAAATGGGTTATGGTTCACTACATTTGTTTCAGATACATTTTTTATTGACAAATGTATAATTATATATATATATATATATATATATATATATATATATATATATATAGTGTGTGTGTGTGTGTGTGTGTGTATGCATGCACACACACAGAGGATTCAATACAGTTATTGTTTACTAAACTCTATCCAGTAAATAATTGTCAGCTCAGCATTAAAGGACACTTGCACAAGATACCATACAGTGACAGGGGTTGAGCACAGAACCACATTGTTGTGAAACAAGCTTACACATGTCCATGTATATAGCTGTGTGTGTGTGTGTGCTATTGTTTTGTAGTTGCTGTCTGAGAGAGACTATATTCAATGCTGTCTGCACCGGCCTCAAGCCTCTACCTCCTTTGCCTCTTCTTAGTAGAGCCTGTCGTCTGTATGTATGTATATATGTACCTATACATATATACATGTATATATGCATCTATATGACAAATATATATGTGCATGTGTGTGTTTATATGTGTGTGTGTATATATATATATATGTGATTATTATATGCATACATATGTGTATGTCTATATATATATATTGTATTTTTATATAGATGATTAATATATACATATACTTGTCCATAAATGCACACACATATATAGTTATTGGTAATAGGGAAACCTTTTACACAAAGATAATAATCCTGTTGTAATTGCTTCATTATGGTTTGTTTATCAACCGTGTTGGACATCTTCCAGGACATGCTTGTTGTCTGTAGCAACAGCCAGGCTGATCAGCTGTTCAGATTCTCAAACCTTAATGGCTGTCTTACACACACACACACACACACACACACACACACACACACACACTGCACTGTATCTTGTTGGTGAAATTTGGCAGATAGAAACCAGAATTTCATTTAGAGTTAGAATCAAATTTTCAAATGTTTTATATTTTCTGTTTAAGGTTTTGTAAAAAGATACATTTCACTAATCTGTAATTTCAAACTTAGAAGGAAAAAAATATTATAAACTTATGGAAAAAATATATATATGAAATTCAATTACGATGGTAAAAAAAATAAATATGATTTTTGCCACTGTAAATCCTAAATCCAGTAAAGTTGATCCATAAACCTCAGTTATTCATAGTGGAGAACTAGAAATATGTTTGTATCTTCTACTGAGTCACTAACCAAATATCAGCCAATGTATTGTATTAAATAATTGTTTCTTCGTTGGAATTGTATTCAGAAATCTGATGAGGTTGGTCAGTGCCTCTCCTTTCTGACCAATCCAATAATAAAAATCTGAATGTTTATTTGGATTTTTTTTCATATTGAGGAATCAGGAATATGTTTGTTTGTTTGTTTGTTTCTACTGAGTCACTCACCAAACATCCAGTTTGTTTGCATTGTAATTTACCTTGCCGTGTTTTCATGGGAATACCTGATATTTTCACATGCCCCTGAATGGAGCACTTAAAATGGCCCTATACACGTGAAAAGGGAGAGAGAGAGAGAGACAGAGACAAAAAGCATTTTATAAAATGATAGCTGGAATGTTTATGTAACAATAATGAAACATAACAGTTTAATAGAAATGCCATTTCCCTGAATGGGGAATGATTCAATAAAGAAGGCTGATTCTATAAGTTACACATGTCTGTTGATCAATATTGTTTGCCAAAGATATCACCTATTATTTTACACACACACACACACACACTCAGATACTGTTTAAGACTGAGAAATGTAGAGAGCCATAGATCATATTATTCATAACCATACTATGTACAACATATACCAATTCCCATAGGTGCTTTGTAGTTTCTTTATAGTTTGTCCTGTCCATCTTATGTCGTACAAATTTCCCTTTTACTATTTTCACAGCTGTATTCTTTTGAGTACAATCAGTTGTAACTAATGATACAAACAAATTGTAAGTTATGGATCATAAAAATACTGAAGAAATATATTTCTTACCAACTTGTCTGACATCACCTCTGAATCTATTTATATGAAACGTCTCCTTTTAACCCTTTCGACACCAACCTGACTGAAACTACCTCTGGCTCTGGGGCATTTCATTGACTATTATCCTGCATGTAATTACATGCAAATCTATGATGGTGATTTAGCTGAATCGTTACCAAATTGGACAAAGTGCTTAGTGGCATTTCTACTGGTTTTATGTTCTGAGTTGAAATGCCACCGAGGTCGACTTAGCCTTCTTGTGGTGGTGATGGTGATGGGGGGGGGGGGGTCAATAAAAAGAGTACCAGTTAATTTCAGGCCTTGTGTCTAAAGTAGAGAGAATAATTACATACAAAACTTATTAAAGAGTGTGTAATTAATTGCTAAAAATGAAACTGGTGCTGCCTTGACATACCCGTGCTGGTGCTACATAAATGCACCTGTGCCAGTGGCACATAAAATGCCCCCAGCATACTCTGTTAAGTGGTTGGCATTGAGAAGGGCATCCAGCCATAGAAACCATTCCACAACAGACAGTTGGAGTCTGGACAGCTCCCTGCTAGCTGGCTCCATTTCAAACCGTCCCACTCATACCAGCAAGGAAAGAGGATGCTAAATAATGGTGATGATGAAGCCTGTCTTTGTTTTAGCTATTCTTAGTTTGTTTTACTTGTTTACATTCATTTTGTTACTTCTTAGTAACCAGTCATACGCTACGTGTTATTGCAAACTGAGTTTATTTAAAGCTGCCAGTGTGCTTTTGGTAGGATAACATTTAGATTATATTCCAAGCACCAGCTTAATATAATGAGTCATTTTACTAAATCCTTCCAAATTATTGATTATTTTAAAAATTGTATTAAACGGATGGGCTATGTATTTAATTAGAAATATGGATCAGTGAAAGGGTTAAGTATCTCAAGATCTGCTAAGGAGCAGCTTGATCTCTCTTGGGTTACTGTTGTTCATAGAGGATGTGGATATGTTGGATAATGTGATACTAGGTTTACTGCGCGTAAGGTAAAACTGGAATGGTCACAGCTGGACTGCCTTTGATCATAATTCTGTTGAACCAGATCTGACCTGGGACTAAAAAGAGACAACAAGTAGTAGTTGTGCTATGATACGAATAAATCAATAAATAAATTAATAAACAGGCAAAACATTTATTTTTCAGAACATCTGTGATTTCGATCAGTGATTAAAGATAGGAAGAGTCCATGATTCGTGGGTTATGTTAAGACAGGAGACTTGGTCCAACACTCGCAACAGAGTGTGCTCTACTGAACTTGACAGATTGGACTATAATAATGTGTGGACATATTGGAATGCATGGGATCAAATTGATTGAGTAGATATCAAGGAAGATGGGAAAAACTGAGAAATGTTAGCGCCTGCCGGAGAGAGATCAAAAGATTGTAGCACACTAGGGTGAAGATTGTACCTGTGGTTATTGGTGCACTCAGTACAAAAACCCAAAATTGATACCTGAGAAGCTAGAGGATATTATTGTTGAGACTTGTATTGTTGGCTACCAATATTGTGTCATTCTGTTTTCTACAAAAATCTTAAGAAAGCACCAGCCCTCAAAATAATATTCCTACTAACTAACTTAGCATGTTATAGCTTTTGTATAGTAATACTAATACTAATAATAATTCTAATTTTGGCACTGAAGGACTCGCTTTAATATTCTAAGTCTTATGCTTTACCATTTTTCTCAGTGCAAATCACCCAGCCACCCACCCAGCCACACACTTCTCCTTCTTTCTCTCATTTTATTTCTGAAATTTATTTTTGAGTTCTAGGGCGACAGCCAAGCAGCACTGAGGTGGTGGTGGTGGTCACATGTGGGATGTCTCTTTATTATTACTCAACTTTCTAGAAATAGCCAACATGCCAAAGCTTCCTCAAACCATGCTTTGCCATTTTTTGTTTCTTTTTAAAAGAAACAGACACATTGGATAATGTAATCCAGGGTATACTCTTCCTGAAAACAAAAAGAGCAACAAAACAATTGACTGGATAGTGATAGTCGTGGCTTGGTTGTTTCTAATCTTAGGTCCGTTCGGGTGAGGTTAACTCAGGACTAATCATAATGTCAATAATAATAATAATAATAATAATAATAATCTCAATTATCAGCCATATCTAATAGCAACAATAAAAGCTTTTTCATAACTCTTCTCTTTTCCCTCTCTATCTTCTCTCTCTCTCTCTCTCCTCTCTCTTTTCCCCTCTCTCTTTGTTCTGTATCCTCCAGATTGGGGGGTTCCTGGTGGAAGTGGCGACGGTGGTGGCTGTGATGTTGATTTGTTGTTGGTGACAGAAGCTTTCTGACACTGAGGTGTGGTCTTGATGGAGATCTGTTGTCAATAAACTATGTCACGTAATTTACTGCGGGGAGTGAGTGGGACGGGTAGGTCTTGGGAATGTGCGTGCATGGTGCGTTAGTTCTTCAGTGTTAAAAGCAGACATTCCAAAAGAAATAGAAACCTCTTCCAACTCAGTAGACAGATTGAAGGAATAGAATAAATAAGGTCAGTCTCCCTTTCCCCTTCCCCCTTCTCTCTCATATGACACTAGTGTTTGATAAATTTCTCTGAAACAAGTCGGACTTAGATAAGAATGAAGATTTACACATATACATTCATACATACATACATACATAGATACATAGGTAAAAGCCAAATAAAGATACTCAGTGGATGTATTTGTCTGGTGCTCAATGAAAGTCTTAGATGAGGAAATAAAAGTAAAGAAAACATGATGTTTCGAGCGTGGCTCTTCATCGGATATTGCAAGGAAGTCCAGAGAAGGGGCAGAAGTAATGGATGGTCAAGAGAAAAGCACATGGTTTGCCACATGGTCAAAATATAATATACCTTTTATCTTTTGTTTGTTTCAGTCATTAGACTGTGGCCATACAGGCATAAAAAAACATGGCCTTAGAAACACTGTCCACCTCATGGCAGCATGGAAAACCAGGGATTCAAATGAGGATGATGATCTAGTAATGTTTCAATGTGTATTTATAAATATATATATCTGTGTGTATGTGTGTGTGTGTATATATATATATATATATATAGGGGCAGATGTAGCAGTATGGTAAGAATCTTGCTGACCAACCACATGGTTCTGGGTTCAGTCCCACTGCATGACACCTTGGGCAAATGTATTCTACTTTAGCCTCGGGCCAACCAAAGACTTGTGAGTGGAATTGGTAGACAGAAACTAAAAGAAGCCCATCATATATGTGTGTGTGTGTGTGTGTGTACATATACACATACCTATCTGTGTCTTTGCATATGGGTTTGTCACCACCACCACCACCACCACCACTTGACAACCTGTGTTGGTGTGTTTGCATCTCTCTAAGCAGTTCACCAAAAGAGCCCAGGATTTTAAAAAAAAATACTGGGGTCGATTCATTTGGCTGAAATTCTCAAGGTGATGCCTCAGCATGGCCACAGTCTAACGACTGAAACAAGTAGAAGATAAATATCTCTGTTGCATACCATATGAAATCTTATGAGAACTGTCATGGAAATAAGCATGAATGAAGACAACAACATCACCACCGTCATCACCACCCACACTGATGGTACATGAGCTTGTCATGGTTTGATTAGCATCATGTAAGTTTTTTTTTATGCATTTGGCAAGTGAAGAAAATGTCAGTCCATTGTTAGTGAAACACATGAATGGTTTCTTTTACTCCATGATAATGCTCTGATGAATTATTCATTCAGTGCTTTAGATGCTGTTGTTTAACTCCAGGTCAGGCTGGCTAGAGCAGACCTGTGACCAAAGCCTCTCCAACCATGACATAGCCATCCAAATCTTGTTTCCTGATATAGTACATCTAGGACAACATAACTGAGTTGTTTTATTTTGCTTTTTCTCATTTTTTTTTTTTTTTTTACCAAATTGACCGTGAGACTTGAGGGAAAGTTTGGCTGCTATTTCTAGTAAGCCAGGCAACAGCTACATACAGGATCTCTTGCTGGTTTGTTAGTTTTACACTTGAGTGGATTTTAACTCTTGCAGTGTAAGTTGTACTGATGGATTAATTATTCAGGGAATTAATCTTGTACACAAATGCAAACTCTTACATGTGTGTTTTTTTAATTATTTTTACAGTTAGGTAGACTGAGCCAACAAAATTAGTTAAACGGCTTTTGCAGTTTCTCTCTCTCTCTCTCTCCACCATTAGTCACAGCCATGAAACATCTAAACCAAGGTTAACTTTGCCTTTCATACTTCTGGTGTATAAAATCAGTAGAGCACCAAAATGAGGGCTTTATGGCATTTGTATCATCAGTTCTTTGCATTCTGGGTTCAAATTCTGCTTTTGTATACTTTGGTGATCGACTTACTCTGTCACCCTTTTTAAACACCCACCAACCTACCCCTTGGGTACCTCCTTAGAAGAGGAGCCTGCTCCATTAATATTCAGGTTTGGTTTCTGGTTAGAGGATACTTCTCACTCTCGTGAAGGCACGTGGCTTAGTGGTTAGGGCATTCAGCTCACAGTTGGAAGGTCATGAGTTCGATTCCTGGTGGCACATTCTATCCTTGAGCAAGATGCTTTATTTCATGTTGCTCCAATCCACTCAGCTGGCAAAAATGAGTTGTACCTGTAATTCAAAGGGCCAGCCTTGTCACATCCTGTGTCACGCTGAATCTCCCTGAGAACCATATTAAGGGTATGTGTGTCTGTGGGGTGCTCAACCCCTTGTTTGTTAATTTCGCGAGCAGTCTGTTCCACTGATCGGATCAAGTGGGACCCTCGTCATCATAACCAATGGAGTACCAGTTTTCTGACAAGGAGTGATGGAGACACAATTTCAGTTATATTGGTGTATACCTCCTTCTTGGTTCAATCCAATTTGGTTTCAATCTTTGAGACCAGTCTTGCCCACAGATGATGATGTTTGGTCCCAAGCCACCTATGACCCAACTGACCTATAATCAAAGACAGCCCACCCATGAGCATGTCATTTAATTTTTTTTTTCTTCAGAAGCAGTGTATTCTTGGCCTATATTATTTCATGTATCCATTTTTCATGGGGGTCAGGGTTGAAGGAAATTTGATGTTTCCTGCAAGTTGTTGGTTTACTCCCAATCACCTTTGATCCAACAGACCTATGATAAAAAAAACATTCCAGCCTAAATAGCTCATCTATATTTTATTTAGCCACAGTATGCTCTGGGTCTGCATTACCCCCAGTGTTCTTCCTTTTATAAAAAAAACCATTAGGGTGTGGTTTAGAAGGAATTTGGTTGTTACTTTTAGCAAGTCACCTCATCACATAGATGCTCTCTCCAGATGCTTCCTGTTATTGTACAATCTCAAAGCTAACCCAATAGCAATACTTTAACTCTCTTCTATCTCATTCAAATTATCTCCCTCCCTTTCCAATTAACCCCCCCCCCACACACACACACATCTCTGCCATCTTTTCTCTGATAACTGTGTGACGTCCATTGCGTCAAATGCAGCCATCACTCGTTGAAATAATCCCAATATATACAAAACACAAGCTGTGATGAAACAAGCACTGCCTTTTGGGTGATATGCTTATGGGCCTTTAGGGTTAATATTGTTCTTTGACACTTGCTCAACACTGCAACTGATCCTTGAAAAAGAATCCTTTCCACAACATGCATGTATATGTGTGTGTGTGTGTGTGTGCATATGTACATACATATATGTGTTATTTTGTAATTTTGCTTTTGCCCTCATGGCTGTAATTTAATGTGTCATAAGCAGATTTTTTTGAAAATTTTGGGTGGGGTCATTTGTATTTTTTCATATTATCTTTTTGGTGATAACATCTTTAAACAGAATTGGTTAAATATGCATTCATTTCTCCGCTGAGATTTTTCTATCTTAAAGCAATTAAATCCTATTTCATTTCTAAAAAACTGGAGCTGACACATCTGCAACAAATTAAACATACATGTGAATTACAGATGAGTATGTGTGTGCGTTTGTGTTTGTATATGTGTGTGCGTTTGTGTTTGTTGCTGATGATTCACCTTATTGGTTGCTACGCAGTTTCTCGTTACACCTGATCCTTCAGGTAAGAAAAGATCGGATCCTACATTGCAAAAGAACTTCTGAGTATTGGTGGAGTGAGTCATTAGCTTTCAACAAATAAAAAAAAACTTTGCAAATATGTATTTTGGGTCCCCACCGACCCTTTTCTTTGTCCAACACGTGTGTGTGTGTGTGTGTGTGTGTGTGTGTGTATTTCCAAAATAAGGGAGGAAAGTATTCAACAAAATATAAATGGAATTTTATTAAACATTTAAAGCTGAGGCTTAATCTGTCACTACTCCGAGTTTCACATTTCAGTTTATATTATATAGCTGCTGTGAACAACATAAATGGAGAATTTCTGTGTGTGTATATATATATGTGTGTGTGTGTGTGTATATATATATGTATGTATGTATATATGTATGTATGTATATATGTATGTATGTATGTATATATGTATGTATGTATATATGTATGTATGTATATATGTATGTATGTATATATGTATGTATGTATATAGATATATATGTATGTAGATATATATATATGTATGTATATATATATGTATGTATATATATATGTATGTATATATATATGTATGTATATATATATGTATGTATATATATATGTATGTATGTATATATGTATGTATGTATGTATATATGTATGTATGTATACATGTATGTATACATGTATGTATGTATGTATACACACACATACAATTCAGTCTCCTCTTCTTAAAATTTCTTCATATTTCTGATGATCTAGGATATTTTATAGCAAAACATTAATAAATTTCAAAAAAAGACGAGAAATTTTAAGGGGCTTCATTTTAAACCAATCTTCACTAGCCCTAGGGAGATCAATGATATTCAACAGTTTATCTCAGTTATTTCAGATATTTAGATATAAATTAATTAAAAAAAATACCCCAAAAAATTATTTCACTATATATTTTCACTTTTTTTTTTACACTGCTTATTTGATGTGTCTTCCATGTTGGCCTTGGAGAGAGAGAGAATTTAAAGTGTGTGTGTATGTGTATACACATGTGTGTGTGTGTGTATATAGTTAAATTGATATACAGTTAGATATATAGGCATACTTGCTGATGTATGTATATTAGGCTGAGTTGTGTATTTTTATGAATTTTTACATTTTACCCCTTACTTGTTTCATACATACATATATATATATATATATATATATATATATATACATGCACTTGATATTATAGATGGGAAATTGACACCTCCTGCTGAGGTCGATTTGTTCGACTAAAGGCGGTGCTCCAGCATGGCCACAGTCAAATGACTGAAAGGAGCAAAATGAATAAATCACATTGTCGACGTTGCAAGATAATGCATGATTAATTATAAATAATGTGAATAAATAAGCAGTACATTTGACACAGTAACCTGAATGGTAATGGGTTTAAAACCAGCCACATCAAAACCAAATATTTTCTACTCATTTTGTGTTTAAACCAGCCAGGTTTGACTTGTCATACCTGACTTACAATGTCATTCTAAAACTAAACAATCACAGCATCGAAATTTTGAAGGCATGAGATAATGCATTATCAATTCAAGACAATTTGAATAAATGAGCATTACATTTGGCAGTCATCTGAATGCTGAAAACGGTTACAGATATGCCTGGATTTCATTGTCGCTGTAAAATACCATCCTGTTTTTTTACAGCTGTGAAACATGTTTTACAGCAATAACCACCCCACCACCTGCACCCTTTAACTATACATACCTGTTTTAATTAAAGCAGGTTAGAGTAATTTATGCCTTCTATTATTGCAACAGGTGAGTATCATTTAAAGATCACACACTTGTTTCAATGTTGTTGTTGTTGTTGTTATTTAACACTGGGTCAACTCTTAAGCAGACTTGGGATCAAAGGTATTCATGCCATGAGCAATTATTTTCAGGTAAGGGTTTTTTTTTTTTTTTAGCAAAGTACATTATTCCATGTCGTCATCAACATCATCATCCAGTGTTTTAAATCTGGGTTTTGTCCCCGTTAACTGGGGTGGCCAGATCTACCTCAATGCCATAGCAACCGAGGTAGGCAAACTTTGGGTTGGCTGGGGGTCCATTCTTCCTTGCTATCATGAGGTTTTTTTTGGGAGCTAGATTTTCTACAGGGAGCCTGCCCTTACTTACCCCCAACCTCAGTTTCTAAACATGAGTAGTCCTAAGACCAAGGCCTCTACCATGATTTTTAAGAAATGGGGTGGAAAACTAGCTCAGGAAGGTAGGGACACTACTCCCTGAGACTCCTTTTGGAGTCCCACCCCATAGCATGTGCCCTCTGTTTATTCAAAGCAGTAGGATGTGATTTGGCTGTTATCTTTAGCATGTCAAGCAGTTACCTGCATAGTGTCTTTTGTTGGTTTCATATACCCTTGTCATTTAGTGCCAGGTTGATCCTGATTAACCAGACTTATGATAAAAGGAGTTAAATCCTTTAGTATTCAGATTACTCTGTCAAATCCTTTAGTATTCAGATTACTCTTATTTATTCTCATGGTTTTGAATTAATCATTATCTTGTAGCTTCAAGATTTCAATGGTGTGGTTGTATATTTTTAGAACGACATTATAGGGTAGGTGTGGAAGCTGGATTTGGCCAGTTTGAAACTAAAACAGGTAGACTACTTGGACAAGATATGGCCAGATTAAATGCTAAAGTGTTAATCTACATACATCTTTGTCATTTTAGGAACATGAATGATCACATTCTCGAGTGCATCCTTTCATTATTGAAGACCATCAAGCATAATCTGAGAGGGATTTAGCTGCTATTTCTTGGAAGTTGAGCAACTCCATAGATGTCTCCTCTTTAGTTTGAATTTCAATTTTTGCAATGTTCAAATTCTAATAAAATATATAAATATAAAGCTGCAAATAATACATAAATATAAAACTACAATTAATAAATAAATATAAAGTTACAATTAACAAATAAATATAAAGCCACCGAGTTCTTTATTCAGCTTAGGAGGCTCTTTTCTGTTGTTTCAGCTGGAAAAATTATAGTATAAAACCTCAGCTTATTTGATATTTGGTTCACGTTCTTACACCCCAACCACCTTCCTCCGTACTTTGCATAATTCAATTCTTCACCAATATTATTACTATTATTATTGTTGTTGTATTTCGGAATGGTCATTTTTTTTTTCTTTCTCTTTGCCAAATAAACGCAGATTTATTATTGTTCTTATTTTATGTGCTTTGTCTGGAAAATTTTCGTCACACATCCTGTGACCTCTTCAGTGACTCTGCATCCCATTTGGTCTTCTCCAGTCCATTCCAGGCTTTCTATGATGTGTATTATTATTATTTGAAGATGGCAAGATGGCTAAATCATTAGAGCTTCAGAAAAAAATGCCTCGCTTTATTTCTTCCAACTCTTTACACTTTAAGTTCAAATCCTGTGAAGACCAGTTTCTGTTCATGATTAAAGATACACTTATTGTCAGCCACTAAGGAACATGCTCAGCTGGTTAAAGTCAAACAACTGACAAGCAAATCTGTGGTATTGAACAGAATATTTGCTATGGCCCATCTTTTATACCAAGACAAAACAATGTACATGATAACACTTCCAATCAGTTAAGGTCCGAAGCCATGAGAGTCACTGCCTGGTACTGCATCAGGGCATTTATTATTATTATTATTATTATTATTATTATTAAGGCACTAAGCTGGCAGAATTGTGAACACACCAGGCAAAATGCTTTGCGGCATTTCTTCCACTTCTGAGTTCAAATACCTTTCAATAAAATAAGTACCAGTTATGCACTGGGGTCGATGTAATTGACTAACTCCACTCCCCTGAAATTGCTGACCTTGTACCAAAATTTGAAATCATTATTCTTGTTGTTTCCTTGATCTGTTGCCCTAGTAACAAATAGAAGAAATCATTAATATCATTATCCTAATTATTATTAGTTAAGGCTACTTTTGCTGTTTCAGCTGGGAAAATAGCTTTACAAATCCTCGACCTGTACGGTCTGGTTCAGCAAGTATTTTCCCTTTTTACCTTCACAGTTTTGGTGGCTGAAAACTTTTGCTAAAAATGTATGTGTATGGCCTTGTGTTCATTTCTGATATAACTTTGTGATCTATTGTCTGTCTGTGAAAGGTCATGTGTGCAAACGTCTATGCATTGTACTCAAGTGTGGGAATATGCATATATTAATAATGTAACTGTTGTAGAAGAGGTCAGCTTCTAATGAATAGACTTGTGATCTTGTTGTTTTAGCTTCTTGTTCTAATCAGGGCTTTCATTATGATGGTAATTCTTCCAAGAAGGAAGACCGGTGTCTCTTAAATTCAATCCCCCTTGATCTATAAAACCTAAGCATTAACACTAGATAATGTATATGAAAATATATCATCTACTTGGCTGTGTGGTAATAAGCTTGCTTTTCAACCACATGGTTCTGGGTTCAGTCCTACTTCCTAGCATCTCGGGCAAGTGTCGTAGCCTCAGGCTGGCCAGAGCTTTGTGAGAGGATTTGGTGGACAGAAACTGAACAAAACCAATCGTATTTGTGTGTGTGTGTGTGTGTGTGTGTGTGTGTCTGTGCTTGTCCCCACCACCACTTGGCAACCATTGTTGGTTTATTTATGTCCCTGTAATTTAGCAGTTTGGCAAAAGAGATTGATAGAATAACTGCCAGGCTTTAAAAAAAAATAAGTATTGAGGGCAATTTTTTTTCTACTAAATTTGATCTGTTCTAGCATGGAAAAACTAATATAAAAATGAAATGAAAACTCTGTAAATATTGCTCCAGTGCAGGGCCGTCCTAACAGCATTTATTGATTGATTTTAGTCAGACACATTGGGCTCCTGATATTATTTCAATATGTTACTTATTTTTATTGATATCCATTTCTTGAGCAACTAAATTAAAAGACATTAAAGAACAACACAGCTTTTCAGACTGATGTAAACATAATCCCAACCCCTCCATATGTGTGTGTGTGTGTGTGTGTGTGTGTGTGTGTGTGTGTGTGTGTGTGTGTGTGTGTGATAAATAGGGCCATGAACTTGATATTCTTTTATTACATGTTGCAATATTTTTTTGTATGTGGTAATTTAATGATGTCACTATATATGGAATCCATACATGCAACTTATAAGTGCAGGATACAGAAAGACTATTCTACAGACAGAGAAGAAATTACACACACACACCTACCATTTTTTTGTGTTTATACTTGCACAGTCTTGCCTACCAAATTCCACTAAGTGTTGGCCAACCCAAAACTAGAGTAGGTAAAGCAGTGGAATTGAAACTGGAATCAAATGAAATGAAGATGAAATTAATAACCAAACATCCATCCCATTCATTATAATGAGTGTGATAATCACTTCTATACATTTTCATGCTGACAGTCGGGAATATGGACATAGCAATTTTTGAGCAGATTCTTGTAGAGCTGAAGATTAACACCAACGTTAGTCGGTGACTGTGACATATACATACATATATATATATATATATATATATATATATATATATAACTCTGGGCTGGTGTGTTTTCTTGAAGAAAAAAATGCAAAACAAAAAAAAAAAGAAAAGAACTAGACAATGGAATAATTGTAACTTCGACCTAGTGCTCAGTCAGAATCAAGAATATTTAGTGTGTGTGGCGGGGTGGGGAGTTTGGTGTTGGTGCAGGGTTACGGTGAAATGTGTGTAACTGTGAATAGAAGAGGAGGAGGAGGAAGGAGAAAAATACGTCTCATAATCTGGATACAGGAATATAATATGAATAAAAGTTATTGAAAAGAAAAACAAAACTATTAAAAGTGGTGAAAGAAAGCAAAATTAAATCTGGAACAGTTTTGTGCCAAGAACATTAAACATTTTAAAATAGCATGTATATGTTTTTATTCTTATATTTGTTGGTTGTGTGTGTGTGTGTGTGTGTGTGTGTTTCAGCATACTTTACACACACACACACACACACACACACACACACACACTGTTTAAACATATTTTTCTTATATATCTGTGTGTACACACAGACAGACCTACATGTGCAAATCATATACATACATACATACATACATACATACATACACAGGGTGATCTAAATGTTCGTTTAGCATTTATGTAAAGCATCAAACAATTGAAGTCAATTGAGCATCTTAAGGTACTTCACACACACTCTATCCCACCACAACAGTATTTATTACACTACAACAGCATTCATTAAGACGTTCCAACCACACCCTGTTGATTGCCACAGTTCAAGGATTTCCAGAATAGACAAACTGTTGCCTTGCTAGCCTTATCCAGATAGTTGAGCAGGATTACCATTCTATTGTACCATTTTGGGGAGCAATAAGCATTCTGTTGTCTTTCGATTATGACATTAAAATATATGAAACTATCCTGAAAGATATATACACAACAAAATAGATATTAAAAAAATATTTTAAAAATTGTGACAAAATATTTTGTACATCATTTAAATACTTTTTCTTTTTGTGTGTCTTAACATAATGCACAGACACGCACACGTATGTACATACATACATAACAGGCCAGATATTGTTGTTTGGGATTGACAAGGAAAAGTATGTACCATCATAGATATCAGCTGCCCTGCTGATGTAAATATCTTTGAAAACCAAAGAGAAAGAGGATAACTGTGGACAGCTGCTCTGAAACGTCCAGCTTCTATATCCAGATTATAAATTGACATTCGTACCAATAATATTTGGTGCACTTGGTTTCGTAAGTAAACACCCAAGCGACAATCTTAATAAGCTAGGATTTTCAGAGAAAGAAATCAACAAGTCAGTAAACAGTGGGGTTGTGTTAACCGCACGTGGAGAAATAATAGGAAAATGAAAAATAATAATACGGCAGAATGCTAAACTGGAAGCATATTTTAAAGATTTCTAACCAGCTTTCATTGCATAGCAAATTTTCAAGAAGAGGGAGAATGAAAGTGTTTTTTTACAAAGAAGTACAAAATGAAAATAATATATTAAAAAAATAAACATACCAATACATTATATTGCTTTTGAGCTTTTAAAGTTCAATGGTAATTCATGTAGATAATGGTTGGAAAAATAAGGATGCATGGAAATTGAGAGTTGTGTTAAGTTTTAAAAAAGAGAAAAGGAGCTAAAAGTTTGTGTTAAGCAGGATGTGTGGTGTCAAAACAGGAAGTGTGTGTGTGTGTAAGGGGAGACAAATCTTTTTAGTTGGAGTTATACTTCCAGTTCAGCATTCTGCCTTATTATTATTTTTCATTTTCCTATATATATATATATATATATATATATATATATATATATATAAGTCTTCTGTTACAGACCCGGGCTGGCCATAGCCTTGTGAGTGGATTTGGTTGGTGGAAACGGAAAGAAGCCCGTCGTGTTTGTGTGTATTACTGTTTCCTTGCCTTGACATCACATGGTAGTTGTGTCACTGTGATGCAAGCTGTGTTCTTCATTTCCAAACTTTTGTGGAAAATATGTCCTTTCAAGAGGATGCATTACCTTATTTGAAAATAGGTTAGGGTTGGCGATAGGAAGGACATCCAGTCAAAGAAAATCCGTTTCAACAAATTCCGTCCGCCCTGTACGTGCGTGGAAAAACGAACGTTAACACGATGACGATGCTCTGTGTCTGTGTGTGTGTGTAATATAAAGAATTTCTCAGCCTTAATTTCTGATTAGTTTCTTCATTTTTTTTTTATCGTTTTTTCCCCTCTAAAATATGCAGAAAATATTTAAATTTTTATTATAAAGATTTTTAAAAGTCGTAGGGAGAAGGAACCAGGCAAGTAAAATATTTAAAAAGGAAGGAAAAAAAATTGTCAACATTCAAAACAAATAAGAAATGAGTCTCATTTGCTTTGAACGAGTCTATAGTTTGTAATGCAAACACGAAGAAAAAAGGAAAAAATTGAAGCGAAAAACAAATTAAAACTTAAAAATCTGTCGATGAAATTACTGAAGTTCCAGTACTTTAGAATTTGACTTGCTAGCCTTTTGTTGGGTTCTAAATCCCTTCTGTGTGTGTGTTTACATATATTTGTTAGTTTTAAAGTGTTTATAGCGCGCGTGTAATGTGGTTTATTACGACTTTTAGTATTTTTTTAGTAGTTCATTTTTTTCTATTTTCCCCGGGCTTAGGCTAAAACAAGCTATATGATTTACATTTCCATGTTGCGCACTACAAAAGGCTAGTTTCGGGGTAGCACCTTCTGCTCTTCCTCCTCCTCCTTTTCCAGATACTTGTGTGGTGGGAGGGTGGGGTTAGTGGGGGAGAGGGTAAGAAAAAAATAAAAATTGAAAGACAAGCAGAGAGGGACAATATATACAGTATACTTTAGATAAATCACACCACAAACAAGTTGGGTCTCATCTTTGCATAACATTACTTTTGAGTGTATGCATGCATGTACGTATGTATGTGTGCGTGTATACACATATTCACACAGTGTAGAAACATACATACGCATTTTTATAGTTTCTCTCTCCCAGACACAACATACACAGTAAGATGTACATATCTATGTATGCACACGCAAACGTGTGTGTGTATGTGTATATATATATATATATATATGTACGCACACACACACCTAATGGGCTCCTAACATTGAGTGTGTGTGTGTGTGTACGCCTACAGAGTGTAAAGACAGTCTCTCTCACATATACATACACAGAGAAACATGTATGTATCTACACATACACTGTGAACTACTTACATTACATGGCTGTGTGTCTGTACACACAAACATAGCACAAAGGCATGCACACATACATACATTCTTACTCACTATTATACACACACATGCATGTATATACCCAAATATACACACATACACGGGCCACTAACAAGTCGTGTTTTGTGTTAACAAGAAATCTAAACCCAAACTTAACCATTTTAGACAGTTCGTTGTTGTTTAACCCTAGATCAACCATCATCGAAAAAAACTGATAATCATAGGCATTCCAGTTGTGACCATCTCGTTTTTATTTCATTATTCACTCGTTTCTCAAACGATATGCTCTTTCTTTTTAAGAGTGATTTTGTTTTTATTTCTAGCAAATCAAGCGACCGCATGATGTTCCCTCTCTGGTGTGTATTCACACGGTTGTTTAGTTGTTCTGCTGAGTTAGATCTGTGATCAAAGGCAATCTTTACATGACCATCTCATTTTATATGTCTATATACCTTTCACTTGTTTCAGTCATTTGACTGCGGCCATGCTGGGGCACGGCCTCGAACGGTGTTTGGTCGAACAAATCGACCCTAGAAATTATTTATTTTTTGAAGTCTAGTACTTACTCTATCGGTCTCTTTGCCGAACCGCTATGTTACGGAGACGTAAACACACACCAATAAGCTAGCGTTTCGGCAAAGAGATCGATAGAGTAAGTACCAAACTTCAAAAATATTTTAAAAAAAGTACTGGGATCGATTCGTTCGACTAAAAAATTCAATGCGCTGCCCCAGTATGGCCACAGTCTGATGGCTGAAACAGGTAAAAGAAAGATACATCTGTAACCAGTCTGTCACAGACTATGATTCTCTGATGATATTCAATAAGGCAGAAACATGTATGAAGTTGTCTGTCACTATTTTGTCAAAAAATCAAGCACAATTTTAATTAACAAAAATGTATTGTCTCACTACGTTTACGTTTGTTAGATCCTACTTTATTATATTACTATATTCCACCTCCTGTATAATGAGAAATCGATATATGGTGCCAGGTGTTAGATATCGTTACTGCGAGTACAATGTCTTACTTAACTCCCGTTCCCACTTAATTAGTTACTGAGCTGTCTTTTGTTGTTTTAGTTTTGTTCCCCAGATCAAATTCGGTTGTTGACCGACCCCGGTCGGTATTCAAGCCGTGGCTATCTTCGTTTTTACTGGATGTTTTGATGTTTGATGCACGAAGATCGATTTTATTGAAAATTTCTGCACAGATGTGTCTTTAGAACATTATTGCATCAAATGGAAAAGACTTGTTTTGTTTTGTTTTCCCTGGCAAGCATTGCGTATCTAGGGTCATTTTACTCAATGTATCCTTCACATTTTAAGAAGATAGTGTAACATGAGGGAGATTCGACTGCTATTTCTAAAATGTCGAATGAATGCATAGTATTTTCGGTACATTAATCCAATGTATCTGTCCTTTTCTTCAGACAGTAGGAGTGTTAAAGGTGTCCTTAAAAAGGGCAACAGGCCCTATCTTCTTGGGTGCTTGTACCAAGAGACATTCCTACTCTTGGGTTCGTTCATGTAGTTCAGTAGGTCAATCGAAACTACGTCCCAGGATGTGGCCTATACCGTACACTGCAACTATTTAGAACCATAAATGAACTAGATGCAGGAGCCAGAACCAAAAGTATTTTAGTCAACCACGAAGGAAAGCAACTGCCTCTTTCCATGAAGTACGATCTCTCCTCTTGCACCCTGCTATTTCTAGTAGAATGAGCGACGACATAGAGTAGGTATGGGCAACCCTTTTCGAGAAGCCTGCCTCATGAGACACGGCTTCAGGCGGATCGCGCTACTAAAAGAATTCAAGGTAATTCTATGTTAGGCGTGCCATTTAGACAGTCCCGTGGGCTGCGGTTTGCCCATGACTGACACAGAGGTTCCTTTTTATGGAATCTATATAATATTATTTTTACTTTATTGCTTGTTTTTCCTTTAATGTTGATGTGTGTCCTTTATGACTCAGGTGGGAGATAACAAGTAACACAACCATATAGGTATAATATGACAGGTAATGGAAGTATTTTGTCGAAAGATCGCCTATTTCTTTGTTGTTTAATAGTAAATAAATAAAATATACGCGCAGTAACCAAACATCGCCTGACGACGACAGTATGTGTGTGTGTGTGTGTGTGTGTGTGTGTGTGTGTGTGTAATGTCAGTCAATCAAGCATTTGTGTCACTGACACATAAAACAGGTATATACAAATGTATTCGTGCGCAATGTAGTACATACAGCGATAACGATCGAGCAGAGGTGCCTCTATGATGTTGCACCATTTGCTAAGGATAACGGTGAAACAGCCCTTAAATTGCATATAAACGTTTCAGTGAATAAGGCCCACAGAATAATGTAGATACACCCCCACAAAAACTGGTTGGTTTTGATTGAAATATCTTTATGCGAATCTAGGGGTTAGACAGATATATTTTGATATATATATATATATATATATATATATATATATATAATTATAAGATCTGGTAATTAGTCATATATTAATATATTAATTAATATCGATTAATTATCAGGGGGCCAGCACATTTAAAGAATCAAAGAGATTCAGAAATATTATCTGCAAGTTTTTGGTCAACTGTAATGGAACAGAGCTATCATTGATGGCAGTCAAGCCGTGATACTATTGTGGTGTGTGCGTACGAGTAGATGTAATCGCCTTACCTCGGTTTTCCTTTCCTCGACTGCGAGTCCGTCTTGCGGTATCCGATCCTTGAAGCTTGCCCCGACCCAAGGTACACCAGGTATAGCAGCTGCTTCTCCCAAACCTTCCCAAACCTAGACCGTCGCTTAACACGTCTTGTCCTGACCGCAGCCCCGTTCGAAAAGGGCATGAACGCCGATCGAGGCTCCCTCTGCCCTGTTTCCCCTTCCGGTCAGCCTCCCCAGACACTGACGTCATACCACACGCCACCCTGATCTTAAAGATCACGTTCACCCCTACTCCAATTCGAAGTCCGCCATCCAACCGGGCGGGCGCCCTACACGTCGAGATCTTCTCAAGCTAGGTAGCTCGTTTCCATCGCAATCTTCATCCGACGCATTTTCGCCAGATACAGGGTCCTATCCACCCCCAAGTGGTGCATAGCATGTAGCTCCTTCAGTTCGGAGTCACCCAGCCGACACGCTGCTGCTATCCCTTTCCTTGCTTCCTCCAGTTCCTCCAGCCACGCCTTTTTCACCTTGGTCAGTGCGTCCGCCCTGTTTCTTTCCGAAGGCACGAAAACCACGGTCAGCTTCAGTCCAAACTCGGCGATCAGCTCTCCCAGAACTCCTAGGCGGCGTTTCACCAACATCTCCGCGGCACCTTTCGTCCGGACTCTCTTCTCGCTGGTAATTACTGTTCCTACCCAGCCGACCACGGTGGCCGAATCCGTCCGGATCTCGATCGAGCGCAGTCCCCATCTCAGGGCCAGGTTCACCCCTTTCAGCACCGCATCTAGTTCGGTGACATTGATGTGGTTGAAGTCGTCCGCTTTCCGTAGCCAGGCCGCATCCTCCACCTCAGCACCTTCGATCTCCAACACAACCCCTATCGCTATACTGCTAGCATCACACCAAACCGTCCCGCACTCCGTCTTGGGCACATACCAGTTTCCTCTGACCGGGTCTTCCGCTCTCGTTCTCTCCAGGATTTCCCGCATCATCGCCACCGTCGCCTCTCCTACCTTGTCACTCCAACTCTCCCCCTCTGCTCGTCTCTTGATGTAACTACATGCAATGCGCAACCAACGAGCGATCGGATAGTGTCCGATCAACTTCCCACAAACCGAGAACAACTCTCTCCTGCTGACGCTGGAACTCAGCTCTGGGATCTCGTTTCCTCTCCGGAACACCAGCTCGCCCGATCTGTCTTTTTGTAGCTTCAGCCCCGGCGCAGCTCCCCCCACCATCGACTCAGGCGGCTTCGCAATCAGCCCGAACCTCTCTAGGTGTCTCACTACCTCGGTGGCTGGCACTACAGTCTCGTCAACCAAAATGTCGTCGATGTAGGAACTGGTGGCCTTCCTTATTCTCTCCTCTTTCCCTAGGACAGACTTGAGCACCATCGCCATAATTTTCGGAGCGGAATTCAGCCCGAAACCCAGCCTGGTTAAACAGTACGTCCGGCCCTTGTACCGCACCAGCTGGTATCGCCACAGCTTGTCACTCACACGGAGCTGCAAATATGCCGACTTCAAGTCGACGATCGTCGCTGCCTTGGTCGACTGTCTCCACACACGTAACGTCTCACCGCAAACGTCTGTTGCCTCGCCTCCCGTGTGGCACGATATATGGTCGTTCAGTTCCCTAAAGTCCAGCACCGGTCTGACTTTTCCTTTCGTCGGCTGCACCACCGCCATCAGAGGCAGCACTCCACTCACCACCTCCTCTTTCCACGAGACAAGGACTCCTTCCTTGATCCATCTCTCTACCTCCTCGTCGAACTCGACGTCGGCGTGACCTTTCAACGTATGCTGGTAGAAGCTCACCCTGTTCTTTAGCAGTGGGGGCTCGTCCTTTCATCGCCACTCTATCGTCCACCTCCAACCATCAAACGCCGCCTGAAAATCTTTGTCTTCGATGGTGTAAGCGGCGCTGTCCTCGACGGGGCTCTGCTCTCCCTGGCGGTCCCGACTCACGGCGCACGATGACCCCACGCTTCCGAACGTGACCTCATCTCCTGCAATCCTAACGCCACCAAGACGGTTGATGGCGTCCATCCCCAACACGACATCAACCCCGTCTATCACATAGTCGATCACGATCACCCGTAGCCTCAGCGCCGCGCTCGGTAACGCTATCTCCAGACTGGAGCTGCCCCTGCAACGGATCTCTCTACCGTCGACAGCTAGACCGTCGCTTAACACGTCTTGTCCTGACCGCAGCCCCGTTCGAAAAGGGCACGAACGCCGATCGAGGCTCCCTCTTCCCTGTTTCCCCTTCCGGTCAGCCTCCCCAGACACTGACGTCATACCACAACTATCTTTTGGGTTTTTTTTTTAAGGAATATGTAAGACTACGTTACTTTTATATAGTAGGTGGATGGTGGTTCGAGAGACTGCTATTGCTAGCAGGCGAAGTGGTTACGTATTAGGCTGCCTCGCTGGCTCATAGTAATGTTGGAAATTTTCTTTGTTAGTGAATAGTAATGCTAATAGATACGCTAGCATTTGCAGTAAACAAACACCACTTGACTACAGGTGCGCGTGTGTGTGTGTGAAATGCCAGTAAGACAAGTGTGTCATTGACACACATACACTGGTACCAAAGGCACACGTATATGTATACCTGTAGTTATATGCTGTGTTGCCGTGTCTACAATAATCAGATACTTAATGGTGGTGGTTGTGGCGATAATGACAACCGACATAGCAGATATATATGGACTATTGTTCTCTGCTGTAATAATGCCATGGCTGGCTACTTTACATATCATCCTTTTATTCTTTTACTTGTTTCAGTCATTTGACTGCGGCCATACTGGAGCACCACCTTGACGGGTTTTAGTTGGACAAATCGACCCCAGGACTTATTTTTGAAGCCTAGTACTTATTCTATTCGTGTCTTTTGCCAAACTGCTATGTTATAGGGACGTAAACACACCAAAACTGGTTGTCAAGCGGTGATGAGGGAGGGGACAAACAGACGCGCACGCGCACACACACACATTTATACGACAAACTTCCCTTCAGTTTCCGTCTACCAAATCCACTCACAGGTCGGCCTGAGGTTATAGTAGAAGACGCTTGTGAAGGTGCCACACAATGGTACTGAACCTGGAACTATGTGGTGAGGAAGCAAGCTTCTTACCACACAGCCACGCCTGCGCCTTTGTCATGTCTTCTTATTTAAAATAAGTTACCATCTCAAGATTAAGGGAGTAGGTAAGTCAGTTCCATCGACCCCAGTACTCAACTGGTACTTATTCTATCAGACCCCAAAAGGACAAAAGGCAAAGTTGACCTTGCCAGAATTTGAACTATGAACATAAGACTGGAAGAAGTGTTGCTAAGCAATTTTTTGGGTATGCTAACAATTCTGTTAACTAACTAACTAACTAATAATAATAATAATAATAAAATGACTAGGAAGACATTTTAATTATGGTGGTTCTATAGTTTTAAAGTTTGTTGAAAGTCTAACTCTCCAACACAAAACAAGTAGAATAATATTATAGAAGACAGCCAATGATCATGATAATGATTAATAATTATCATTATTTTATAATAATCACATTAATTATTTTATTTTGTGACAATGATAACATTAACGATTATGATGATGATGAAAGAGTAGTTATATGAAGATAATGAAAAAATATCTGTCAGGTATCATAAAATATTTTCTGTCTTGCTGAAAACTTTAATTGTTAAACAGAGAGAAAAGTATATTTTATTGACTATTAAAAAAGAAAAAAAAGAGAAAAAGAGACAATTGTAATAAAATTCTTCTCTCTTTCCCTCTGGCTGTTATAACCTTCAGTATCATGCTATTATAGAATGCTGAAAAAAAAAAGTCTCATAAATGTCATGTTCTTGGACATTAAAAGGAAAGCCATAAAAAAAAGAAAAAAGAACCAATTACTTAGCATTTGGTGAAACTGGTTTTTAGTGAAAGCTATCTACCTAAATCATTTAAAAGGAACTGTGTGTATGTGTTGCAGAATAGATTTAAATACAAGTAGGGAAAACCTATGTCTTCAACCACTGATTCTCTCTCTCTTTCTCTCTCCCTCTCTCTCTCTCTCTCTCTATATATATATATATATATATATATATGGGCGAAAACAACAGTAACATCATCCCTTATAGGGCAGCCACATTTTGGTGGGGAAGCAGTCTAATTGATTACATTGACCCCAGTGCTCAACTAGTACTTATTTTATTGACCCCAAAAAAGACAAAAGGCAAAGTGGATTTTGGTGGAATTTGAACTTAGAATGTAAAGATGGACACAATGCTTAGCAGCATTTTGTCTGGCGTGCTAATTATTTTGCCAGCTCAATGACTAAAAACTATAGGTTTTCCTAATCCTATGTATGAAGTAGTAGTAACAGCAGCAGTAAAGACAGTCGTCTCGAAACCTAAGGCTCACAGGGCCAATTGCTTGGTTTCCATTATGTATAAATGACGTGGAATGGAGGGCAGTGTGAATCGAAGTATTTTGCTACTAATGCAACTAGTACTATTACAGCTAACACTACTACAACTAATACTATTGAATTTCATTTTACTGCTGTCACATTTCTGGCAATTACATATTTGGATTTGCTTTAGGCTAGTGTTTTGTTTCTGTGTTGTTCTGTGAACAATAAAAAAAAATAATTAATAAATAGACAAATTTTTTTTTTGAAAAACCCTTGACAACACTGAGTTGATAGGGTATGAAAACCAAACAAACAGGAATTCCATTTTCTATTATTTATATCTGCCTGTAAGTGAGGAGGTGTCTTCTGTCTGAAGCAACCAGCATATCCAGAGGTGTGCGTTGGAAGGATTGTAATTATCGGAGATTGGTCGGGGCAGGTGGAGAAATGAATCGTTGTCAGGTTGTGATGAAACATGTTGTTTAATGTAAAGAAAACAGAT
>NC_142947.1:9069407-9071907 GCF_046866305.1 Octopus bimaculoides
GAGAGATTTAGCTGCTATATCTAGCAGGTCATGCAACTATATTGCGGTTCCCTCCGTTGAAACTTTTGGGGATATTCTTGGTTACATTGTCTTTAACAGGGGGTCTTTGACTATTTCCTGAAGATTGCTCCCTTTTGGAAATAAAACCTGAAGAAACTAGATTAGTACAGTTTAAAAGCCACCACCATCATCATCATAATCATCATTAAGGTTGCTAGATCTGCTAAAAATAGAAGTCAAACCTCCATCTAAATTCTATAACTTACTGCCTTAGAGGAAGTAGACATTAGATACTTTAATCTCAGCCCTACAATGGCAGGATGGTCACATCTGGAATACTTTTGATCATAGGCCTGCTCTGTCAGGGTTTCCTTAGGGTTAAACACCTCTATATGCAGACTAGTGGTTGTTGTTGTTGTTGTGTTCCTGGTCAATCCTCTCGGACTACATCATCTAATGTGTCCTTCTAGGACTCATTATGGTTTAAGGATTTGACTTCTATTTCTAGCTGGTCACTTTTGACTCTTTGTTTCTCCCTGCCCGTCTCATTCTCGATACGTCTCCCTCCTCCCTCTCCCTCTCTATCATGCACACAGAAGCAGTTGCATCTTGCTTTCTTTCTTTCTTTCTTTCACTCCTCCCACTCCCCTCTTTCATTTCCTTTGTCTTTCGCTTCTTCCCTTTGTTCTTATTCCCTTTACATTCTGCTTGCTGCCCCTGACCTTTCATCCTGCACACTGTCTCTCATCCTCCTCTCCACCACCACCACCACCCTTCCCTGCATCCCTGCAATTACTTCCTTCTAAGTTCATTATAGTCACATTTTGACATACATAAAAATTATATACACAGGAAAAAAAAAATTAACATACAAAAAAAAAACAAAGGAACAAAACAAACAGGTATCTTCTTCCTACATCATTGCAACTGCTAAAACTAGGGGGTGGGGGTGGAAGCTGAGGGACAAGGAGGGAGAAGGAGAAGATTGTGGCAGCTGAACACCATGGCCCCTGCTTTCGACTCTTTACCCCTAACCTTCCGTTGTGGACAATGAACTCCTTGTTTAGCTCCCTGATTTCTACAGCTGCTGCTGTTGTCTGACTCTGGAAACAAAAGTAGAGATTACATTTCAGAATGATTATAATGCCATTGATGATGATGCTGATTAATAAATGCCCCCTGTTCCCGGTAAAGGTAAAAGTTAAAAAAAAAAATTATGATTCTGTCTTTTGTTAATGTAAGTGAAGGCATATGGCCTTAGTGGTTAGGGTATTTGGCATCCAATCATAAGGTCTTGAGTTCGACTCCGGGTAGCACATTGTATCCTTCAGGAAGACACTTTATTTATTTCATGTTGCAGTCCACTCCGTTGGCAAAAATCAAGCTGTACCTGTAATTCAATGGGCCAACCTTGTTACATTCTGTATCAGGCTGAATCTCCTTGAGAACTACATTAAGGGTACACGTGTCTGTGGAGTGCTCAGCCACTTGCATGTTAATTTCATGAGCAGGCTGTTCCATTGATCGGATCAACTGGAACACCCGTCGACATAACTGACAGAATGCCAGTTGTTAATGTCCCTCGGCTATTGGCCTTGTGGCAAATAGATTGTTTTCATCATTGTTGTTGTTGTTTTGTTTCATATGAGCAGTTCCAAGTTTCATCCAGAGACCTCGAAAGATGGGTGTTTTACTGAGGTTGTTATTTATGAGTAGCAATAACACTGTCACATGATATTTTGTCCTTCAGAAGGAACTGTCATACCCCTAGGACAGTGGTTCCCACCCAACCTGTAGTCCATGGACCCCTGTTGGTCCGCAAAGGTAGATCCAGGGGTCCGTGAACAAAATTCAAAGTTTCACACACACACACACACACACATTTATATATATATATATACATACATAAGGATAAGCATTTTAAAAGGAGTCCATGGGGAAACTCATTTAAATAAAAGGGATCCTTGGTAGTGAAAAGGTTGCAAACCTTTGCCCTAGAAAGTATTTAAAATGGTTAATATTTCCTTCAAGCTTTGCTTTTGTTATTTTTATTCAAACCCAAAAGAATCCTTCTCAACACATGGCCATGATGTTCCCCTGTTACTCCTGCAACGTGAAATAAAACGTCAGGTACCAAACTCTAATTTGATTTGGCATGGTTTCTGTGACTGGATGCCCTTCCTAACATCAACCACTTTACAGAGTATGCTGGGTGCTTTTTATGTGACGCCGGCACAGGATTCTTGGAGGTCAGTCCTCTTCACCAGGGGGAGCCGGCCTTAACACTTCTGCTGTGGAGCGCAGGCCTTACCGTGAGAAATTCATTTAAGGTTAAAAGGATCTTTTCAGTAAAAAGGTCCAGTTGAAAAGAATCATCCTTACTGAGGGCAAAAATTACAAAATATTTATATTATAATGTTGATGTATTGAAATGAAGTGGTTGAAAGTTAGGAAGTTGTGGCTTTCATGCCTATCCTAAAGGCATTATTAGCTTCAAAGA
>NC_142947.1:9074407-9086907 GCF_046866305.1 Octopus bimaculoides
TTGACAAGTAAAACCGTTTGTTTGGTGACACACATGGTTGTTGACTGACAACACGAAACACACCTCAGGCACACACATATAAGCACCATACACACACAAACACCACATATGCACACACAAACACCACATATGCACACACATTCTACATACACACTGCATTACACTGACACATACACAAACTGATTGTCAAATAGGCAGACAGAAAGACAAGACAATGAGAGAAAAGCAATTATTACCCCTGAATCACAGGTATATAAACAAACCAGCACCAGTTGTCAAGCAGTGGTGGGAAACAAACACAAAGAGACACAGCTACACACATGCACACACACATATTATATATGTGTGTGCAAGTGTGTGTGTATGTGTGTGTGTAATGGGCTTCTTTCAGTTTCCGTCTACCAAATCCACTCACAAGGCCTTGGCCGGCCAGAGGCCATAGAAGACATTTGCCCAGAGTACCACACGGTGGGAGTGAACTCAGAACCATGTGGTTAGGAAGCAAACTTCTAACTACCTAGCCACACAAGTACTCTATGACCATAAGTCTTTCCCAGGCAGAGACTATAAACTACAACAACAACTTCATTACATCACTGTTCATCACTCCATCACCACCACTACTGTCCTCAGTGCCACCACCTCTTTGCCATCATTGTTCCCCACCTCACCATCACCACCACCACCACCACCATAATCTCCTCTGCCACCTTCACTTACCCACTAACACTAATGATAATTACCAGAGAGCTTTTATGAGCCAAGCCAGTGTGTCAACAAAAAGGGTTTCTACAGGGTTGTTCAACTTGCTAGAAATAGCAGCCACTCTGCCCTCAAGTCTCACACGCACAATCATTTAAAAGAAACAAAAATGAGACAGTATGGTGTTACACTGTACCAAGGAAGGGGTAGGGAGACGAGATGGTCATGGCTGGAATGCATTTGATCATAGGCCTTCTCTGTCATCACTGACTCGAGGCTAGAGAACAACACAACCTATGCAGTGTTGCTGGATAAAGCTTAAGCACACACACACATACACACATTGTGCCAAAAGGTGACGGTCATTGCTGAAGTGTCTTTAATCATAAGGTCTGCTCCATCTTGGGCTGACATGGAGCAGAACACCACCATCACCACCACCACCACCACATTCAACAACAATCTATGCACTATAGATAAATAGATAAATAAATTAAATAAATCTGACGCCCCCCCCCTCCTCATCCCCTTCACCACCACCGCACACACGCATGCGGATATACTCTACCACCGCCACCACCGTACATTCACTTGAAATCCCAATTCAGCAATTATTGTCAACACTGCATAATTGTGGTGTGTTCTTTTTTTTTTTCTCCCTGCCGGAAAACCTTTCAAAACCTACCACTCCTCCTTCTCCCCCACCCACCTCTCTTTCTCTCTCTTTCTCTCTCTTTCTCTCTTTCTCTCTCTCTCTCTCTCTCTCTCTCTCTCTCTCTCTCTCTTCATTCTATCGCTGCCCCTTGGTAACACAGAAAGGTCTGAGAACAGAGGAATGGTTTAGATCTTTGGGAGGGAAACATTGCTATTATGAGATTTTGGTCTTTTTGTCTGGTTCTTTGTTTCTGGTTTTGCTGGCCTTTTGTTATATTCTTTTGTTGATTTTTTTTTTGTTCGCAATTTTCAGTCATTGGCCTGTGGCCATGCTAGAGCAACACCATCTAGGATGGTAACCAACTATACTGATTCCCTGTACTTATTTTCAGTCAACTATTTTTCATAATGATCCCTTTTTATCAAGTGGCTGAATTCATCTAAGTTACATCACTATATACTGCATGATATTCTCTCTATGCACAAAAACATGCTCTCTTTATTTCTTCCTTCCTTCCTTCTCTCTCTCTCTCTCTCTCTCTCTCCCTTTTTCTCTTACATCAAATTAGTGTAATTTGTGAGCAATGTGACTGCTATTTCTAGCAGATCAAGCAACTATGTAAAGAGGCATTTTGTTGGCTCACATAGAGTTGTCAATGACGACTGTGGTAGTGGTGGTGGAGGTGGTTTATAGAGGTTTTAATCCTGTTGATGATGTTGGTAGCAGTAGTAGTTGTAATAGTGGTGGTGGTGGGGAGTAGTAGTAGTAGTAGTGGTAGCAGTAGTGATGGTAGTGGCGGTAGTAGTAGCAGAAGTGGTGGTGTTAGTAGTAGTAGTAGCTGTAGTGGTAGTATTAGAAGCAGCAGTTGTGGTGATGGTGGGAAGACGGTAGACAGACTACTTGACTCCAATCTTACTTTCAAGTGGATTCCCATTGAAGGAATTACTACATCTAGCAAGGTAGCCTATGCTGGTATTGAACAGTGTACTTTATGGATGGGTTGCCATGGAAGGAATGGTGATGGTGGTGCTGGGCCTAGATAAGAGGAAGGATGGAAGTATAAACATGACGCCAGTCAGGAGCTGGTGTAGATAATTTCTTTCTCTGACTTGTAATCTCAAATTTGTTTTGTTTTATTAATGTTTGTATTTTTCCAGTCATGAGACTGTGACCATGCTGGAGTACCACCTTGGAGAATTTTAGTCAAACGAATCAGCCCTAACTCTTTTTTTTATTGGGGCCACTTTTGATGAGTCATAGGGACATGAACACACCAATACCAGTTGTCAAGTGTTGGTGGGGGACAAATACACACACACACACACACACACACATATATATATACTATGGGCTTCATTCAGTTTCCATCCACCAAATTCACTCACAAGGTACTGCACAATGGGACTGAAACCAGAACCATGTGGTTGGGAAGCAAACTTCTTGCCACAAAACTATGCCTGTACCTCATCATCATCAGCATCGTTTAACGTCTGCCTTCCATGCTAGCATGGGTTGGACGATTTGACTGAGGACTGGCGAACCAGATGGCTGCACCAGGATCCAATCTGATTTGGCAGAGTTTCTACAGCTGGATGCCCTTCCTAACGCCAACCACTCCGAGAGTGTGGTGGGTGCTTTTGGAGTTGCTTTCTTCAACTAAAACCCTTCAAGGCGGTGCCCTAGCAGTCATTTGACTAAAACAATTAAAAGAATAAAATAATAATCATACATTATTTCATAGCTTTGAGATTCTGATGATGCATTTGTTTACATTTTAAATGGCATTACAGGGTAGTCGTGAGAGGCCTCATCTGGTCAACTTCAAAACAAAACAAGTAGAATATTTGGGCCTGTTAGGGCCAGTTTGAATGCTATAGGATTTTGATTTGAGGGAGATTTCACTGCTGTTTCTAGCAGGTTGAGAAGACAGATTTCAATGATCCACACTAATCCATGTGTGACCTTACAGTCTTTTTCTTTTTTTAAAGTATATCTAGGAATACATTACATAAGTTTTCCTTCACTTTCTTAAGATAACAGGGTGTCAGTTGAAGATTTGGCTGTTATTTCTAACAGACTGAGCAACCACTGCATAGAGTCTCCGTTTGTTTGGTTTGTGATTGAACTGAAGTGGTGGTAACAAAGATATCTATTATTACTGTAGATCCTTTTTGAGTATTGGCAAAGAAGAAAAAACTAGTGGTGGTGGTGGTGGTGGTGGAGGTGATCTTGAAGGTCAATGTGGTGGTGATGGTGGTGGGTTTGTGGTTAGAAAAGATAAAATTAGGACAACTGCTCAAATATGTGTGCATATGTATGTATGTATGTATGTATGTAAATTGAGCAGTAATCCTAATTTTAGTCCTTGTCTGTAACCCTCTCCTTACACACACACACACACACACACACACACACACACACACACACACACTTAGAGTTACCTGTATGTAGAGAGAGAGCTAAGAAGGCAACAGACAGACGTTTGACAGCTTGGAGGTCACAGCCACTGTTTCATGCTTGACATAATTTACAAAGCTAATACTTACTTGGTAATCCTTCTTAATCTCCTTCAGAGAGATAAGCTTATTTATTCGGCTATTGTTTGCTATAAACTCTTTGTTGCCCCCTTGAACTACCACCACAACAACAACAACTACCACCACTACTACTTCCTGATGAGGTCAGTGTCCTGCAACTGAGCGGGAAGGGCTCTTCAGGGTGGTCATGGTCAAAACACCTGCTAGAAACAGTAGCAAATCTCAAATTGCACAAATTTGTTCAATTATAAAAAATCTGATTTTATCTTGAAAACCTTGCGTGCATGCATTTTTTCCTTTCGGTATTGCAAGACATATGTGCACACAAGCTTATAGCTTAGAGAGAACAATGATCATAGCTATACTCAGTTAGAGCTGACCTTGGGCTAAACTACATCAATAATCTTCAATATGAACAGCCACATTTTTTGTCAAGATAAGCCGAGCCAATGAGATTATAATATAGTCCTAGATACAGTTATATCTGGAAAACGGAATGGTCATGATATAGGTACCTTTAATCAAAGACCTGTTTAATCAGGGGTCCATCTGGAACTAAACAATAACAAATATAACATGTCCACAAAGGATTATTGTTATGCCTGAAAACAGCAGTCAAATCTCTGTCAAATCATGCTCCGTCTCAGAAAAGGAAGGTCAATGTAGTCTTAACCCTTTAGCATCTAATGGAATGCTTGTTTATTCACATTGTTTTAAAATAATCCTGTATTATCTCATAGCTTTAGGATTTCAATGATGTGATTGTACATTTTAGAATGACATTGTAGGGTAGGTGTGAGAGGCATGATCTGGCTGGTTTCAAAATAAAACAGGTAGAATGATTAGGATGATGATGATGATGATGATGATGATGTGTGCATACATTTGTTGCAGAAAAAGTTTTGGTACATGATTTGTTTGCACACACTGATGGATAAAAATTCATGGTATCACGAAGGCAGGGATGCTTTTGATCATAAACCTTGACTGATCAAGGCTGACCTGGGGTTAAACAGCAATAATAACTCTTGTAATATGGAACCAGTGTGAGAGTTGGGGCTTGATAGTCACTAGAATTGGTCAGCTACACAAATGGTTGTCTGAGTCAACGTGAATCAGAAGCAACCAGAATGAATCGAGATGGATCAGATTGGAAACAATGACAACACACAAAAGACCAATAATGGTGCGTCATGAGACAATGTAGAGATGCATGTCTGAGCTCTTCGCTTTTGTTAGTAAAGCAGTGTTATTTTTAAACAAAATATTATCCTACTTCATCCCAGAAGATGAGCAAGCCAGTGCAATGTAAAATAATAATGTTAAATACAATCTTATATTTAGTTAGAACTATTATAGTTCTGTGTTCCAATTTTATCAGCCTCAGCTATGTTGGCTTTCTTCTTCTGGGCCGGATAAAATATGTCAGTAATATATCTGCCGGGACAAAGTGGGCTGTACATTGTATCTTTTTATCTTTTACTTGTTCCACTGGGGTTAGTGAAAAGCATTGCTAGGCGTCTACTGTTAGAGGGCAAGAGAGAGACAGCCTTTATTTACATGTTCACTCGACCTGCTAGAAATAGCAACTGAACATTATTCAAATCATAACCCTACTAAACACATGGGAAGATGTATTCTACCCAGGTAAAAAATAAATAAATAAATAAAAAAGAAACGAGAATGGAGCTGGGCAGTGTTCATGACAGGAATATTTTCATCTTGAGTCTACTCAATCAGAACTTGACCTGGGGCTAAACAAGAAATGTCCACTATTGTTACAGAGCACATGTCAACACTGGAAGCAAATGATTCTTCCACAGGTCAAATGAGAGTTCTACTGACCACCACTACCAACGAATGGTTTAGCAAGTATCTACAACTTCTATTGGTGGTGGTGGCCATTTTAGGAAGTGGTAGTAATGTTGTTAGCAGGGAAGCAATGCTTATTGTTTATAGGTTATTGGCCATTGATACTGGATGGGTCAGCCTGCTTTCCTACACCAAGCAGTGATGTCACTGGATGAGGTCAACTAGTGCTTGTGAGAATAGGGTTGGTGTTGGAGGCTATTTTATAGTGTGCATGTGTGTGTGTATATATGCCCACTTAATTTATAAAACACACCAGGGATCTGGTCAATATATATTTCAGATTGGCTCTATAATGGCTTTTTTATCCTGGACTAATTGTTTTGAATGATAACAACCTTTGCTGCATTGACTAAATCCCCACTCCCACCCTATATCTCTCCTCCTCCACCCTGCTACCTCCTCCACCACCACCACCACCATTATTACTCCACAGCTTTATCCCCCCCCCCCCCCGACACATTATTATTATTATCAATTATTGCTTTTAGCTGCCCAGTTAAAAATCTTTAATCTCCATTTCCATCCCCCAATTTAGATAAAAACATGTTCACTTCCTATCAATTCTTGTATTCCAACCTCGCCCACCATTCCTTTATCTCTATCACATATTAGCACCCATCACACACACACACACTCTTTCTCCTGCCCTTTTTCTCTCCCTCTCTTTCTCTTTCCAGCCCCTCTCTCATTCTTTCTCCCTTCCTCTCTCTCTCTCTTTCTCTCTAGTAGTACATGTAACACACACTCTCATCCTTACACTCACAGAGACTCCCTACACACACACACACACACACACACACTCTCTCACTCTCTCTCTCTTTCTCTCTCTCTCTCTCTCTCTCTCTCTCTCTCTCTCTCTCTCACAGCAACATACATTTGTAATACATCCGCATGCATTCAGCCCATCTCCTCACTGTCCTACATATCCATACACATTTCCACATGTACATACATTTACAATCTCCCCACCCCTCTCTTCACACACACACAAACCCCTATCACAAGGTTTATTTTATAATTCCCCATATTTACATCCTCTTCTAATGACCAAAGATTTTCCTGTCACATCAAACATCATCTTCTGCTTTCCCCATTTATCTATAAACAGGAGCATATATTTTCCTACTGATATTTTGGTTTGGTGAAGGTGCTAGGGGTAGATTAGGGCGTGTTCCTGTCTCTTTTTACTGTACAGTGAACTGGGCCTGGCGGAGCTTTCAACAAAACCTTTTAAACCTGACATACATTTAGATTAAAGCCATTCTTTAAAATGTTTATCATTTACTTCTAAAAGAGGGAATAAGATATCTTTTATCCTTCAATTCTTCAATTTTTGTTGGGCCATCATTGCTAAGACCATGCTGGAGCATCAGCTTCTAGAATGTTTATAGAAAACATTTTTTTTTTTTTGCTTAAATTTTGTATTTACATAGTTATTCTATTGGTTGCCTTTTGCTGAACCTCTATGTTAAAGGGATGTAAGCAAACCAATACAGGTTGTCAAATAATGATACACACACACACACACACACGGTCCCTGGTTCACAGCTTCAGTCCCACTTCATGGTACTTTCAGCAAGCGTCTTCCACTATTGTCTCAAGCGGACCAAAATCTTGTGAGTGGTAGATGGTAACTGAAAGAAGCCCATCATGTGTGTGTGTATGTATGTATGTATGTATGTATATACACTTTTACTTGTTTCAGTCATTTGAGTGTGGCCATGCTAGAGCACCGCCTTTCAGTCGAGCAAATCAAGCCCAGGACTTATTCTTTGTAAGCCTAGTACTTATTCTATTGGTCTCTTTTGCCAAAATCACTAAGTTACAGAGACGTCAACACACCAAGCGATGGAGGAGGGGACAAACAGAGACACAAACAAGAGTCGCTTCTTTCAGTTTCCGTCTCCCAAATCCACTCACAAGGTTTTGGTTGGCCCGAGGCTATAGTAGAAGACACTTGCCCAAGGTCTCGTGCAGTGGGACTGAACTTGGAACCATGTAGTTGGGAAGCAAGCTACTTACCACATAACCACTCCTGCACCTATGATGACCTTTATAAAAAAAATGAAATTAAATAAAAACACTTTTAAATCCTGGTTTATGATTTGGCAGTTATTTCTAGCAAATTGAGTAATTGCGCACAGGCTCACTCTGTGCTCTCTGTATACTGGATGTTGTCAGTGTTGATGGCTGTGGATTTGGTGGTGTGGTGTGGTGTGGGGAGGAGCGACGGTGAATGAGGTGGCGTCAATGGGTACGCAGGTGATGGCGGCAGCGGCTGGTGTTGTGATGAATGGTGTGGAACTGTTGACAGAAGCGGAGGAGGTGGTTGTGTTGGTGTTGGAGGCAGATCAAAGATGGAGAAATAATGGGGTTGTTATGGTTTCCATTAACTCCTACCACCAGCACAGCCCTTTTGTCACTTTCCTTCCAAATCTACCACCATTGATATATATATATATATATATATAAGTGTGTGTGTGTATATATGTATGTATATACATACACACATAAACACACCACTCTCAAGTTAACTCTTAGTCATCCAAAGATGGCAGGAAATTGGGAGGCACTATCTAATCATTTGATCTGCTAGAAATAGGAGTTAAATCTGCCTTAAATCACATCCTACCATCTCGGAGAAAAGCATGTCGGACAATGAGATCTTGGGTTCTCTGCACCTAAGAAAAAAAAAAGATGAGATGGCCAACATTGAAATGCTTGTGATCATAACACTCCTCAATCTGGACTGACCTAGGGCTAAACAACATCAACAACTACAGCTTCTGCCCTAAACCACCTCCAGCAACACCCAAAGCACTTTCTTGTTCTAAAATCTAAAATATATGAAAAACATAAGTCAGGCTGATGTAAACTAGATGGCCCTTTTAAGGACCACCACACCCCTAATCTAACTAGAATCTACCCACCCAGCTATTTATTTTTCAGTGTTAGACATCCACCCCACACACACACTCTCATTATTATTATCATTATTATTATTTATTTATTTTTTTTATTTCATTATACGTAAACCCCCACACATTTTCGTCTCTCTTTGTTTTGACCCCCTTATCCTCTGCCCTGGTGGCAAATAAAAGAAATTGTTGTTATTATTATTATGATTATTATTATTATTATTATTATTACCCTACACACACACACACACACATTTCTTTCTGTTGAAAGCTTCTGGTTTCAATCTTTGATTCTTGTTATAAAAAAAGAGGTCTATGGCGAGGAATTTATAATAAGACTTGAATTACTTCGAGTTGTTGTTATTGGGTCAGCCTGTTGTTGTTGTTGCTGCTAAATTTCTCTCTCTCTCTCTCTGGTCTGTGTAGTCTATGTATGTGTATGTATGCATATATATGTATGTGTGTGTGTGTTTGCGTGGAACAAGGAAATGAATTGTAATTTGGCTGTGTTTGCTTCTATTTCTGTGTGTGTGTGTGTGTGTGTGTGTGTGTGTGCGTGCGTGCGTGCGTGCGTGCGTGCGTGCGTGCGTGCGGAACAGGAAATATGGAATTGTATTTTGTTATGTATTTGGTTGTATTTGTTTGTTTATTTATGTATGTGTGTGTGTGTGTGTGTGTGTATATATATTATATATGTTTGTATTTGTGTGTGTATGTACATGTGTGTATATGTATGTAATATGTATGTATACTTGCACACATACATGCAGACACACATATGTACTCATATTTACATATACACAAGCTACACTTATATTTATACACACATACATGCACACATACATACACTCATACATTCATACATACATACATACACTCATACATACATACATACATACACTCATACATACATACAAACACTCATACATACATACATACATACAAACACTCATACATAAATACATACATACACTCATACATACATACACACACACACAGTCACACTTATATGTATGTATGCACACTGAATCACAACATGCTGTTTATAATCTTTATAAAAATTGTTTCTATTTGAAATATTATTCAAAAATGTTTTCAACTTCAACTCATTAAAATGCATTCTTTTTACTCCTCTTACCCTCCCTCACTTTCTCTTACCCCTCTTTATCTCTCTCTCTCTCTCTCTCTCTCTCTCCATCCACCCTTTATACCAAGCATCTACCTCAAGTTTAACTGAACTCGAGGTAGATGACCATCCTGTCTTTTTAGGGATGTCTAGCAACATATTATTCTATGTGCCCTTTTGTCTCAGCTGTACAACAAAGTTTAACTGAACTCTGTTGTACAGCTGAGACAAAAGGGAACATAGAATAATATGTTGCTAGACATCCCTAAACTGACAGGATGGTCATGACTGGAATATCTTTGATAATAGGTTTTCTCAGTCATGGGTTGGCCTGGGGCTAAACAACAATGGCAACAAATGCAACCACTCAGTTGAAAATCTTAAATCTGTTCAAGACATCCTCATCCCTTACCATCCACTTACCCAAGTGATCATTCCTTCTCCTCCTCCTTGTCCCCTGTCCACTGGCTGATAGATAAAACAAGGGGTTCCCCTCATTAGAAACCCCGGTGCAAATATAAGTAGCAAGGGATCAGGGAGAGCCAGAAGGCACCCAACTTTATATACTAATGTATAACATGTGTGGATGTTTTACTCATAATTGAAAGCAAATAGGGAGTTGTGATGATGATGATAGTAGGAGTGGTGGTGGTGGTGGTGGTGGTCAGAATAGTTTAGAGTATCAGAAGAGGACTAAGAGGAGGAGGAGGAGAAAGTTTTTCTCTCTCTCTGGACAGCTTTCAGATGATGTAGTGTTTTTATTTTGTTCTTTTTTTGTTATTCCTTTTTAAGAAAGATTTTTTTGGGGTTTTTTTTGCATTCATAGTATGCTATTTTGCATGTTTTCTTTGTTTCTTGCATGTATTTTTTTTATACCCTTTTTGTTATTTTTCTTGATGTAACTGCACTCATTGTTGCTGGGGGTAGTTTCGGTGGTAGGGGGTGGGAGGGTTATTGAACAGGAGTCCATGCCTGGTTCCGGAGATTACCAGAGTTAATAAATAATTAGGGATAAAGATGGAGTCGGTTATTAACATGGAGGCTAACACCCTCCTTTTCCCTCAATATTGTGAACTCCCCCTTCTTTCCTCTAAAGCTTTGCCATCCCTGTTTCAGGAAAAAGGGTTACTTAAGGGATCACCAGATTAGTGGTTGTTATTGTTGTTGTTTTACCTCAGGTCCATACTTTTTTCTTTTTTTTTTTTGCCACACTTATCGGCTCAGTTTTGTAATCAAGTAAAACAAACTAAAAACATCTAAAAGAAACATAGACTTCATCATCACCATTGTTTAGCATCCTCTTGCCATGCTGGCATGGGTTGGATGGAGTTACAACATGAACAGCCTATTGTATTCTGGGTCCTATTTGTGATGGTTGGATTACAGTAATCCCTCGACTATCACTGGTGTTACATTCCAAAACCCTCTGTGATAGGTGAAAATCCAAGAAGTAGAAACAGAACTGTACTGTACATTTTTTTCTATTATTTTTATAATTTGTATGTATTTATTTTATTATAAATGCTAAACAACACCATGGAGGAATCGATGTAAGCTTAAATAATAAACCGCGATAAGTGAACCATGATATATGGTGAGGGATTTCTGTATTACTAACACAGTAGAATGCAGGATCGTCCTTAAAGCAACAGATAAATAGTGCCTTGCTCAATCAGTCAACTTGGTACAGCTACAACAAGAAGTATATTCAGAAAACATTCATGAATTTTTGTTTTTTTTTTTGCTGGTCCTAAGGCCTTTTTTTGGCAAGCCTTCCTAAACAAGTGAGTCTTTATACAGCTAATGTTCCTCTTCCATCTTGGTAAGTGAACACCTGTGGGGAAAAAAAAAGACATATATATATATATTGTATAAAGGATCATGGGTAAGGCCAAAACAATGGGAAATAAATGCAAGGTAAATCATAATAAAACAAATATGTGAACTAATTGTAGATTTACCTTGTATTCAATATTTCAGGGTTATGACCCCATTTTCAAGAAATTGACAAATGTCATAACCCCGAAATATTGAATACAAGGTAAGTCTACATTAATTCACATATTTGCTTTCATGTGATTTACCTTGCATTTACTTCACATTGTTTTGGCCTTACCCACGACCCTTTAAAATACAATATATTCTACATAATGCTTCATAGTAACTATTGCATATATATGTATATTTATATACACATATATTTATATATACGTGTATATTTATTTTTATATATATGTATATTTATATATTTGTATATTGTTTACACATACACACTCACACGCATTAGCCAGTGGATAAAACCATCGCAGAAAAAGTGTGACCAATCTAAATATATACAGTTTTAACACCTCAGCAAAAGCCATACTACTGAAGACATGTAATTTATTAGTTAAATGAGCCTTGCTTTCAAGTAAAGCTCTCTCTCTCTTTCTCTCTCTCTCTATCTCCCCCCTCTCTCTCTCTCTCTCATGTGCAAGAAGTAGAAACAAGGCCTGTAATTTACAGTGAGCCTATATTGTTTCTATTCTTGTCTCATGCATGTCTGCACACGCACGCACACACGTGTGTGTATGTACACGCAATGAAGTAGTCAGAGCCATGACATGATTACAACCACATACCATTACTACCACCACCACACCAATTGCCCTTCAGTCAGCTGCTTCTTCCAGAGAAGAGCAATACTACAC
>NC_142947.1:9094664-9107164 GCF_046866305.1 Octopus bimaculoides
TGGGAGGAGGGCACTAGTTGATTACATCGATACCAGTGTTTCACTGGTACTTAACTTATTGACCCCGAAAGGGTTAAGGGCAAAGTCAACCTTGGTGGAATTTGAACTCAGAAAGTAGCGACAAGCAAAATACCACTAAGCATTTCGTCCAACGTGCTAATGATTCTGCCAGCTTGCTGACTTAAATAACAATGATAATAATAATAATAATAATAATAACAATAAATGTCCTGATGCAGTACCAGGCAGTGGCTCTCATGGACTTTGATCTTAACTGACTGGAAATGCTATTGTATACATGTTTTGTCTTGGTATCAACGATGGGTTACAGTAAATATTCTGCTCAATAATACAGATTTGCTTGTCAGTTTGCCCTTAACCAGTTGAGCATGTTCCTTGGTGGCTGACGATATGGGCATCTCTGATCACAAGCAGAAGTAGTGGAGTATCATAGCCATGTGTTGAGAGAGATTCTTTTGAGTTTGAATAGCCCATCTCTGGAAAGATGGGTGTTTCATTCAACATCCTTAAATAACCCTTATTCAGTGACCTTTTAAGTGGGATGGGCTACTCAACCCGAAGAAAATTCTAACTGGGCCCTACCTGCAAGGTCATGCACTGTTTATTTTGATATGAGATCACCATGTCACACACATATGGTTGTGATGCATATGTCTGGTGTACCCTTATCAGATGGGTAGTCATGATGGGTATATTAGACTTCATATATTTGTACCCCAGTGTCACTTTGATGGCATCTGCTTCTCTCACGCACACACATACACACTCCTTTAGAATGTCTAGTTGTGTTCAATGCAGTTAGAATGTCTAGTTGTGTTCAATGCAGTTAGAATGTCTACTTGTGTTCAATGCAAGAATGCTAATTTGTGTTCACTGTAATTAATATTTTACTTTTTCTTTGTTTTTACAGTTTATATTATCTCTGGCAATATCTGGGTATGCCCACCAGCTAACCAATCCGTCCCTGTGGGATCTAATGTAACATTATGCTGTATCCCGAATGAAGAATATGAAGTGTTTTGGATAAGGGATAATAATGTGATCATCCGCAATATGACAATAACTGCAAAGATAGACAAAAACCGTTACAAGATTCTTAAAAACGGAGAGTTTATGATAATAAATGTAACAGAAGCAGACGATAATGTCTATGCCTGCAACTGTTTGCAATCTTCAAATACAATCAGGGGAGAATTAAAACTGAATATTTTGCGTGAGTAAATTTTACTTTCTAGTTCATCATCATTACTTGCATGTTTGCCACCATTATCCCCATATTCCTTCATGTTCTCTATCACTCATGAACATCATCTCCATCATTATGTTAATCACCATCAACAGAAAAGCTCCTCTGCAGTCAGTCACACGAACTTGCTACAAATAGCTGAATCTCCTTCAACCCATACTCTAATAGAGGTGGGGGTCGAAGAACTTTCTTAACCAATTAACCCAAAATATATTTTTTTTATGCTGACGTTACCCACTTTCATTTGAAAGGGAGAAAGTCATAGATTCTTTGAATTCAAATGATTTATTGAATCTATTTATATGGAGAATACAATTATGAATATAAAACAAATGCAATGAAATAAATTAATATCCTCATTGTGAAACAGAAGGATTTCTCTAGAAGCTTTTTCACTTCAGGTTTTGGAGAAATGATGTTGTTTCGTTTTTGTTATAATTACATCAAAATTGGGCGGCGGCGAGCTGCCAGAGACGTTAGCCCGCCGGGCGAAATGCTTAACAGTATTTCGTCTGTGTTTACGTTCTGAGTTCAAATTTCGCCAAGGTCGACTTCGCCTTGCCTTTCATCCTTTCGGGATCGATAAATTAAGTACCAGTTGCGTACTGGGGTCGATCTAATCGACTGGCTCCTCCCCCAATATTTCGGGCCTTGTTCCTAGCGTAGAGAAGAATGACAAGAGAAATTTGGAGTCTTCGGGGTCCAATCAATTACTCTACTTCATTAGAGTGGAAAATCCTTGTTTGCAAAGGTACTTTGTTGCAAAAGGCAGTAGCTCTTTGACTGCCTCCTCATGCCAGAAGAGAAATTTCTGTCATAACAAGGAACACGTTTTTTTTTTTTTTTTATATATAATTTTATTTACGTCTAACGAGTTCTCATTAGCCCCCAAAATTTCATTTTTACCCTATCTGGGGGTAATGTCTTATGTATTTGAATGATGACGATTGTCACTATTGGATGCCTTTCGTCACAGAGAAGCAAAACAACAACATACACCATCTTTATCATTACCAAAACTATCATCATTATCATCGTCACTATACTAGGATTCAGAGTTGAAACTCTTTTGTACCGAAAGACTATTACCCAATAATGAGTTAAATATTTATAGTTTTCTCCCTTTACGAGAAGTTGTGTCCCCTGGTTGATACAATCATGATAGATTTCACACACACACACACACAGTTAGATATTACATGTGTAATAGTTAGATATTACATGTTTTTATGATTTTATAACTGGTGTTTGTCTATTTTTCTTACAGTACCACCTGGGGAGCCAGTCATCGATGGCAGCCGAATATACAAAGAAGGAGAACGTACAGATTTGACCTGTACTTCAGTTGGCGGCAAGCCCCCACCTCGGCTTTACTGGACCTCAAACAACAAAAACTACTCTGATAAAATAAGTCACACTGGTGATAAGTCTTCAATTGTACTGAACATTGAAGTGAATCGAACGTTTAATGGGCAACAGATTTCTTGCTTTGCAGAGAATTCCGTGAACAAGAACAATCCGTCGGAGACAAGGACAACCCTCAATGTACAATGTAAGTGTTTCATTGCTTTTCCTCTTTTCTTCTATGTGCTACCATTTTGGAAAATATAGAATTGTACTTTGTCTCTAAATATCTGTGTATTTGATCATGGTTTGCTCAATCAGGCATGACATGGGGTTTCGCAACTAGGTCAGCTTTTCTCAACCATTTTGTTACCTCTGGACCTCCTCGTTTCCTATTTTACTCTGGTAGAGCCCCACCACCACCACCACTACCACCACCATTGCCATTTCATGTCTTTAAAAAAATCCAGTTGTATTTTTATAATTAAATATTATTAGGGATTGTACAAAATACTCTCTTTTACTCTCTTTGACTTGTTTCAGGCATTTGGCTGTGGCCATGCTGGAGCACCGCCTTTAGTCGAGCAAATCGACCCCAAGACTTATTCTTTGGAAGCCCAGTACTTATTCTATCGGTCCCTTTTATAACTTTACTCCTTTGTAACTTTAGTCTTTTATTTTTTATAAAAATCTTTTGATTATGTTATGTGTATATAAATTTGTCTTTCATTTATGATTCTTTTTCCTGACAGATGCACCATCAGTTAAAGTAACCCCTGATTACAATCCATATAAAGTCATTGAGGGTACCTCTGCCACATTGACATGCCATATAGACGCTAATCCAAGAGCAATACGAGCATCATTGTGGAAAGAAAGAGCTCAACTTCGAAGTAAGTTGCATTATTTTACATTGTTCTTATTGTTGTTGTTGGCACTCCATCGCTTACGACGTCGAGGGTTCCAGTCGATCCGATCAATGGAACAGCCTGCTCGTGAAATTAACGTGCAAGTGGCTGAGTACTCCCCAGACACGTGTACCCTTGACGTAGTTCTCGGGGATATTCAGCGTGACACAGTGAGACAAGGCTGACCCCTTTGAATTACAGGCACAACAGAAACAGGAAGTAAGAGTGAGAGAAAGTTGTGGTGGAAGAGTACAGCAGGGTTCGCCACCATCCCCTGCTGGAGCCTCGTGGAGCTTTAAGTGTTTTCGCTCAATAAACACTCACAATGCCCGGTCTGGGAATCGAAACCGCGATCCTATGACTGCGAGTCCGCTGCCCTAACCACTGGGTCATTGCACCTCCACACATTGTTCTTATGATGTCTAAGAAAACATTGATGTTCTTTTTCAGTCAAGACGTTATCAGTTTCTTCAAGGACCACCTTGGAAGGACAGTTCTTGTCCACTCACTAAAGTTAAGCAACGTCGAGCCTAGTGAGTACTTAGATGGGTGACTGCTTGGGAAACCTAGGTGCTGTAAGCGTCACACACTTTTTTAAAGGCGGTGCTCCAGCATGGCCACAGTCAAATGACTGAAACAAGTCAAAGTGTAAAAGAATATAGGTGCAGGCATGACTGTGTGGTAAGAAGTTTGTTTCCAAACCACATGGTTCTGGGTTCAGTCTCACTGCATGGCACTTTGGGCAAGGATCTTCTGTTATATAGCCTCAGGCTGACCAAAGTCTTGTAAATGGATATGGTAGATGGAAACTGAAAGTAGCCTGTTGTTTGAGCGTGTGTGTGTGTGTGTGTATGCGTTTGCCCCTCCCCATCCCCCATCACTACTTGACAACTGGTGTTACTGTGTCTACATTCATGTAACTTAGCAGTTCAACAAAACAGATTGATAGAATAAGTACTAGGCTTACAAAATCCATCCTGGTGTCAATCCGTTTGGCTAAAACCCCTGAAGGCAGTGCTCCTGCATGGCCACAGTCAACTGACTGAAACGGATAAAAGAATAACAGATTTTTTTTTTCTTTTCTTTTTCCTAAGGGTTAATTATCTTAATATTTTAATCACTAAAGGTTCCTTTCTCTCTTCTCTTCGTTATTTGCTTTAGGTGCAACCAACAGTGAATTAAATGCTGGAAAGTTCTCCCACACGATTCCTTCTGTAGATGTGGGCATGCATGGCTCCTACATATGTCAAGCAGTCAATGGTGTAGCAACTCGCGAAGCAGCTGTGTCTCTTGATGTTTTATGTAAGTTAACCCTTTAACATTCAGATTACTCTGTCAAGTGTAATGCCAATTCTTTTTACGTTGCTTTTAATTGTTCATGGATTATTTTCTAGCTTTGGGATTTCAATGATGTGATTGTTTACTTTTACAATGACTAGAATGACATTGTAGGGTAGGTGTGTACCAATTTTATCAACCCCAAAAGGATGTAAAGTAAACTTGACCTTGGCAGAATTTGAACTCAGAATGTAAACAGCTAAGAGAAATGCTGCTAAGCATTATTACCCATAGTGTTAACAATCTTGCCAACTTGCTACCTTTTCAATGATAATAATAGTCCTTTCTACTATAGGCACAAGGCCTGAAATTTTGGGGGAGGGGCCCCTAGTAATTCACTGGTACTTAATTTATACTGGTAATAACAGTTTCTGTTGTACAGCCCAGAGCAAATGGCATATTTTATATTGCTTCTGAGAAGTCAAAACGAAGCAAATCATAAGAAATAAGAAAAGTCAATGGTACCAGACCTTGTGCCAATATTTGAAACCCTGGTACAGTGGTAAGCTGTCCCAGACAAAAAGCTAAGATACATTATTCCAGTTTTATGTTCTAAAGTTCAAATTCCACCAATGTCAACTTTGCTTTCCATCCTTTCAGGGTCAGTGAAAGAAGTACTAGTTGAGCGCTGCATTTGAGATCGTCAACTGACCTCCTTCTCTACAAAAAGCCAGGCCTTTTTTCCTACAATAGAGAGAATTGTTAAGCTAAACCTGGAGGTACAGCAAATAGAAATAACTTCATGGCAGGATTGGTAGATTTAATCTCAGATGATGCATAATGACTATCATTTAATTTGGGTTGAATTTAACCTAGATTGGTGGTAGAGTGACTATAATTTAAGCCTTACTGTTATTTTCCACAACATACTTAACATATGTTGTTGGCACTCCGTCACTTACGACGTCGAGGGTTCCAGTCGATCCGATCAATGGAACAGCCTGCTCGTGAAATTAACGTGCAAGTGGCTGAGCACTCCACAGACATGTGTACCCTTAACGTAGTTCTCGAGGATATTCAGCGTGACACAGTGTGACAAGGCTGACCCTTTGAATTACAGGCACAACAGAAACAGGAAGTAAGAGTGAGAGAAAGTTGTGCTGAAAGAGTAGAGCAGGGTTCGCCACCATCCCCTGCCGGAGCCTCGTGGAGCTTTTAGGTGTTTTCGCTCAATAAACACTCACAACGCCCAGTCTGGGAATCGAAGCCGCGATCTTATGACCGCGAGTCCGCTGCCTTAACCACTGGGCCATTGCGCCTCCACTATACTTAACATAAAGGAATAATTAAAATAATTACATGTAGACTTGTGTTTGTGTCTGCATGCATGTGTGTATTGTAGTGCTTCAAAATTCTGTTGAAATTCATTTTTTTCTGTTTTTTTTTTTTTTATTCTCCAGATAAACCGAAGCTCACAGTCATGCCGAAAGTTGTAGTCAACATCACTGACCCAGTGCAGTTCGAATGCCGTGCAGATGCAAACCCAGTGCCAAACGTCTTACGCTGGACTCCGTCTGATAATGTAGCAACTAATACACCTTCCCGTATACTTGCCACATGGAGGAGTAGCAGTGCCAGCAGATTGATTGCCCGCGAATATACATGTGAATCTGCAAACTCATTGGTGCCTTCTTTAGGAGATGCAGTCATCAATGCAAATTCCAGTGCAGTTACAACTCTCTATGTGCGATGTGAGTAATATTAAATTGTTGTTGTGGTTGTTGTTGAGATCCTATGAATCTAAATAACACACTTGTACAAGAATAGTCTATCTCTGTTACACACACACACACACAAGCACACATTTCTCCATACAGGCAGTTATTTGGTTATACAATCATACAAGTGCACACTCGTGCATGTACACACTTTCATGCACATTTTCATACAATTATGAGCAGTCCTGCATGTAATGCGTTCAGAAATACATTGACCCAGGGTGCTGCAAAGTGGAACTGTGAACCCAAGACAACATCAGCACCAAGTTTCCTCATAAAAAAAGAAGTGAAATGGAACCAGTACATGTTTCTAATTGGCACGATGACCCTCCCAAAGTACAGCAAAATTTCTAAAAGTAATTACACAATAATAATAATGATTTCAAACTTTTGCCACAAGGGCAGCTTGGGAGGTGGGGATTAAGTCATTACATCGACTCCAGTGTTTCACTGGTACTTAATTTATCAACCCTGAAAGGATAAACGGCAAAGTCAATCTCGGTGGAATTTGAACTCAAAACGTAGTGATGGGCAAATTGCCGCTAAGCATTCCATTCAGCATGCTAAGGATTCTGCCTGCTCGCTGCCTTCACAACAACAATAATAATAATAATAATAATTATGTGTATAATATTTTCTTTTAATATTTGCTTTTCAGATTCACCAGGCAATGTAGAAATTAATTCAAATAACATACCCATAAAAGGAGCAGAACCAATTTCTCTGACATGCAAAGTGGACCCTAATAATTGTGAGTCTTCTAGAATTTGTTGTTTGTATTGAATTTAGGGGTCTGTTGTTTCAGTTTTCTTTCTCTTGTATTCTTTTACTTGTTAGAGTCACTGGACTGTGGACATCTTCACAGATGTAACTCCTACAGCACTATGACTGAGTGTTGAAGCAGTTACTCGACAACTCAAATGTGGGCGTAATATACCTTGACTTTGCAAAAGCTTTTGATAAAGTTGATCATCGTAGGATATGCCACGAACTGCATGATTTTGGCATAGCTGGAAAACTTGGTTGAGTGGTTACATGACTTTCTGAAAGATAGAAGTCAGGCAGTAGGGGGCCAATGGAGCCACCTTAAAGCAAACCTAAACAGTGATTGATGTTCCACAGGGCACTGTCTTGGGACCTCTGCTTTTCGTAGTGACCCCCTCAGCTGCCCGGATAGCCACCCTTGCTAGCTATGTAGATGATAGGAAAGTCTTGCAGAAAATACAAAACTCCACCAATGTTGCATGCTTTCAGCAGGAGTTGGATGCAATTTACAGATAGGCTGAGGACAATAATATGCAGTTTAATGCTGGAAAAAAGGCGCAGGCACCGTGTGTGTGTGTGTGTGTGTGTGTGTGTGTGTGCATACACTCACACACACACACACATACAATGGACAGATTTCTTTCAGTTTCTGTCTACCAAACCCACTCAAAAATCTCGTCCTGGTGCTGCTATAACACTTACCCAAAGTGCCACTCAATGAAACTGAACTCAGAACCATGTGTTTAGCAAGCAGATTTCTCGCTTCACAGCTACACTTGTTTTTTAAGGGCTCTGCTCCAGTGTGTTGGAGTTCGATTACTGAAACCAATAAAAAGAAAGAAGACTAAGATTTTTTTTTTTTTTTTTTTTTTCCCTCACGTTTTAGCTGGTTACCCATTGCCGACTTATGTCTGGAGAAGAGAAGGTCAATTGATTGGGAACAGGTCCTCAACGCTCACTATTAACCAACCCCGCCTTCAAGACGGTGGTCGTTATACTTGCATAGCTCGGAACCAGATGGGGAGCAGCAACCAGGGCGCTATCGTCGTAAACGTCAAAGGTAAGTAACTCTTTAAAAGGTTTAAAACTACCAAGGGAAATAATTCTTATGATCAACACACACATAGTACATATGCTACGTACACTACATTGCCCCCCCCCCCCCGTAATATTTTGAAGTTTGGTTATACACCTATGTTGTTTAAAGACTGTTCACTGTAGTAATTAACGAAGTCTCGTGAATTCCCGTTACTTTGTCTTTTTGATAAACGTACATACTTCTGTACGTAACTGAAAGCCTACACAAATTGTTACACTTTTCTGAAGAGTAACATTTCAATTTCTACAGAAAATAAATAAACAAACAAAATAAAACCAGTTGTCTTCATTCAGAATGGAAGGACTGACGTGTCTGTCAATTAAAAAAAAAAAAAAAGTACAATTCAGTGGGGTGGGGATTAGCAAAAGGGTAAGCATGTCAGAACAAATGCCTTGCAGTATTTGTTCTAGCTCCTTGCATTCTGAGTTCAAATCTTGCCTTGGCCCATTCAGATGTTAGAGCTCATCCTTCTCTTGGTTTAACGCCACTACATGGCACCTTAGGTGGCGTCTTTAGCAAAGACAACTCTGTCGCAAGGATTTGTGTTGGGTCTTTGGTTTGAGGGGCTGTGGTCCATTCCTAATTTCTTCCCTCCCTACCAGTCATGGAAGCCCTGTAGTATCACGGGTACTGTCTTTCCTCTGTATAAAAGATATAGAATAAAGCTAGATGTGGTTCAAATTCCATTAGTAGATTTGTTACTGTTTCCTTCTTAAATTGGGGACTCTAATGTCTAAGACTGGTTATTTACTTATACAATCATTTATTTTGTTACTGTATTCTCTCAGATTGAGGACTCTAATGGTTAAGATTGGTTATTGATTTATTATAAGGTACTGCATTTATTTTTTCTCCATTTTCCTTGTCTCAAATTGGGGACTCTAATGTTTAATATTGGTCATTGACTTATTATAATGTACTATCATTTATTTACTTTTCAGAATATCCTGAAATCACCACCGGTTTACCCTCAAACATGATAAAAAATGAGAAGGAGCGTATCAATCCATTAAGATGTATAGCCTATGGTAACCCAGCACCAACGATTACTTGGTGGAAGAACGGTGAATTGGTCTCTGGCCACAATTACAAAGTGCAAAGCTCAAGTAACAACAATATCGTCACCAGCATGTTGTATTTTGAAAGTAAGATATAGTTTTCTTTGATTTGTATAAAATAATGATTTTCAACCTTTATCCATTCATGGCACATGGCGTACGGTGTCACTATCCTGCTCATGATTTTCAATAGCAAAATCTTATAGAGACCCCCAAGGGCCGCATGGACTCCCAGGTGAGAGCAACTGGTCTAGAAGTTAGTAATGTCTAAATAAATTGTTTAATTTCTTTAATTCACAGAATACATTTCTTGTTGCTGATTTTTGTTGTTTTCTCCCCACTTTCTTTTAGGTCCATCGCAAGATAACTCGAACCGGCTGATGCCTTTTGATACTGGCAACTATTCCTGTGTTGTGAAGACATCGTTAAATGATAAATTCAAAAGAGTATCCACATTTTCATTGATAATTAGATGTAAGTAAAACTTAATCAAATTAAGATATCGATACCTCTCTTCCATCATGATTTTGTATAACTTATAGCATATGTAACTGGGTTTTTTATATTTGGTGGGGGGAAGGTTTGTTTGTTTGTTTTGTCTCAGTGGAAGATACTTTCCCTGCATTTCGATTTGCAGAATGTTTTTGGCCAAGTCTCTAAGATAGCTTCATTTTGCATCTCACCTTTAATTCAAAGGGGAGGCACAAGTATCAATGTCGATCCCCGTGAAGAGACAGAGACTTATTTTTTAATAGATTCAGCTGCGCCTTTCGTATCTTTAAGGGACAATAAAATTATGATGTTGGTGCTGAGTCATTCTACCGACAAAAATAAACACGGTTCCTCTTCGTTAGAATTAACCTGACGCTGTTGACTTCACCATTTAAGGAAATAAATTAGTTTTCAGAAACAGGGGAAGTAACTATGTTTTTTTAACTAGAATTGCCTCCCTTTGTGACTGCCCCCACTGCAGATGATAACAAGAGCAAATTCTTAGATGAACCCCCACGATCGATATAATAGTCAACGTAACATATTTTACCAAAAGTATTATTATTTGTATGGTGCATCCTGGGATTTTCCAACTTGCCTCAGAAACTCGAGGCATATTTTTGGATGGATAGATAAATAGGCAGCACAGACATAGTTCATTCACAATACGCTGATAACTCCTACACCTGTCTTTTTTGTTTTGTTTTGTGTTTTTTTATAGTTATTTTTACCCTAATCTGTTGTTTAACCTCAGGTCATCTCCTATAAGACAAATGTAACCCTTGTCTTTTAGAGGGAGGAAATTGGCATAGTGTATCGAAATAGTTAGGTGTGGCTTGTAAGAGATTGGACTGCTAGTTTTAACAGGTCAATGGACCATTTAGAGGTTCACCTATTGTCTATATTTTTATGAGAATTAATACATTCATTTAATATTTATCCTTTTTTTTTTTTTTTTTTTGTATTTATATATATTTTGTGGCTTAGAAATTGATTTCTAAGTATATAAATGCATTTACCACATGAATATGCATGTTTGTATCTACTACATGAATATACATGTTTGTATTTGCTGATTTAGATCTACATTCTTTTTTAAGAGAGTGCAAGAGTTAGTCAATCATATTAAACAAATTCTCTAATATTTATATTTATTGATTATTATTATTTATTATGTCGTATTTGTAGCTGCACCTTCTATCGAAGAAATGAAGGAAACTGTTGCCATTTCTCTGAAAACCAAATCGAATGTGTCTATTGAAATCGAAGCTTACCCTGAACCAATTTTCTCTTGGCGTAAAGATAACCAACCAGTTTCCATCACTTCTCTCACTACACAGATCAATGTCAATACATTCCGCTCTACGCTAATCTTCCCTTATGCTGTCTCTGACAACTTAGGTGTTTATCTTGTTATTGTGAATAACACCATTGGTGGCATAACAGCTATACGAGATGTCCGTGAAAGAAGTACGTAATACCATTTCTTAATTTCTATATAACTGTAATTTAACACCTTGTCATTATTTCTTAAGCACGCTTTTACTCATTTTAACCTTTTGCACACTGTATTTTCTCTAGAACTGTTTCTCCTGTCACTGCCCTGTTACAACAAGGGAGAAAACTCATGTTGTGATGCGATGCACCTACAGTGTGCTAAAGGTTAATGCCCACTCTTTCTTGATCAAATGAGTGGGATGAAATTTGTTGAAGCAGATTTTTTACTGGTAGATGCTCTTCTTGCCACAAACCCTCACCTTGTGCCAAGATTTGAAATTATTATTATTATTATTATTATATGAAGGCAGCAAGCTGGCAGAATCGTTAGCTCACGGGATGAAATGCTTAGCGGTATTTAGCCTGTTGCTATCTTCTCAGCTCAAATTCTGCCAAGGTCAACTTTGCCTTTCATCCTTTCGGAGTCAATAAAATAAGTATCAGTTGAACACTGGGGTTGATGTAATCAACTCATCACCTCCCTCAAATTGCTGCCCCTGTGACAAAATTTGAAACTTGTTGTTGTTTTTGAGGAGGAGGAGGACGCAAGCTAGCTGAATAATTAGAGCATTGGTGGGAAGGAAATGCTCTGTGGACATTTGTGGTCCTGTTCTTTACATTCCTAGTCAAATCTTACCAATGTCAACTTCACCTTTTGTTTCTCTGAGCTTAAAATGAAGTACCCAGGCTAATCTTGTTCTCCATGTAATCAACCACCCCTCTCACTGCAAAATTACTGGCCATGTACCCAAATTATTGACAGTTGTTATTGTTGCCTTCTTTTGTTGTTGTTGCAGGTGTTCCAGATCCACCAAAGGATTTAGTGAGCATTGAAGCCACTTGGGAATCTGTGTACCTACAGTGGACCCCTGGTTTTGATGGCGGGGAGAACCAGACATTCCTCATCTACAAAATCCTGACCGACAGCAGGAAACGATCCACTGGTAGGGAGGTGCTTGTTGGAAAGAGCAATGTTGCCCACTTCAACGTGACAGGTAGCTACCTATTCTCTAT
>NC_142947.1:9112164-9129664 GCF_046866305.1 Octopus bimaculoides
TTTAGAATTTATCACAGATCTTTAATCTCTACATTACCAAACAACTACGGAGGTCGACATTTAAAATAACAACATACCTTGAAGGAACTGGGAAGAAAACAACTCTTATTACTGAATTAAGTATTTAGCCTTTCAATTTGGACTATACATTATTCTTTCTGTATTCTATATATTTATTTTGGGATATTTTTCTGCCTGTCGAAGGACCACAACAACACCAGTCGATGTTAAACAAACTTTAAAAGGACATCCAAATATATAAAGCGATTTATATCTATTCTGAAGCAGTGCCTTAATATTTCACGTTTTGGACATTATTTTTGTTTCCTATCTAAATTATTTTGGGATATTTTACCATTTTACCAGAAAAACACATACATAAACTAGCAAATTTTGGCTGGTCCTTTTTCTTTTTACTGCAATATTTTTTTCAAAAATCTAAACAAATACGCAACTCAACTCTACTGCATTTATCAATTCAGTCAAACTGGTAAGCGAATTTCAGTTTTATTTTTACCATTTTTAAAATTCATTTTCTATTTGTTTTCTTAGCTATTGATATGGTTTTAATCAATTTGCTTTATGTTTTAATTTCTAAGTTTTGAATTTTTAATTAAAATTTTGTTGTCGTTAAGTGCCACCAGCCTCGAGTCAACCTTCATTACCAAGCAGAACTATGATCCCAAGATCTTCCTGCCTTCCTTCCAACCTGTAGCCTTTCTCCATCTTCTTATTCAGACATCCAAGATTGTTATATACAACTTCATTCATTATCTATGCACCCACCTCCAACAACAACTTTTTCTTTTGTAAGACTAAAGTGTAATTTGAAGGAGATTTGGCTACTATTTCTACTATTTTGAGTGACCATGTGGAATCTGCCTTGATGGCTTATCAATTTTCATTTTATATATTCACTCATTATATTTTAGACCCTATCCTTATATCTATTCCAATATGTATATATATATACTTCATACCCATATATCTGTTTTACATATTTATATATATATATATATATATATGTACACACACACACACTATCCTTGTAGCTATTCTACTATATATATATATATATATATATATATATATCCTACCGATGTTTGTTCTGCTATATATACACTCTATTCTTGTATATATTCTACTGTATATATATATACACACACCTTACCCACATATTTGTTCTACTCTATATACACCCTACCCATGTATCTATTTTACAAAATATAAGCCCTACTCTTGTATTTCTTCTACTATGTATACCCTCCTCTGTTTCCCCCATGCTAGTTGTTGCTGACACCAACTGAATTTTGAAAATGGCAGCTGGTGTACATTAAAAGACTTCAGCAGTGTAGTGTACACTTCTGCACTCTTTCACATGGTCAATTGATCACTTGACTATGGCCATACTGGGGCACTTCTTTCAAGGGTGTATAAGTTTGTTTTAAAATTTGGGATTACATAGACAGTATTTTATATGGGATATGGGCAGTTCCCATGAGCACTATTTTTTTAATTTTTGCCATTTTTGGATTTCCTGGTATCTGAGCTAGGTAGCAATCAGCCCCTTTTGCTATTATTTCTAGGGCACTTATGACAACTGGTATTGTTTTAGTCTTAAGGTTCTACATTTTGCTGATTTCTATTTCAAGATCTTTATACTTGCTCAGTTTTTGGTAGGTCTTCACAGATACGTTTATATCGATTGGGACAGTCATATCAATGAGGAGGCATGATTTTTGTCTGAAGTCCTTCAATATAATGTCTGGCCTATTCGCATCTACTTTTCTGTCAGTTTGAACAGTGAAATTACAAAGGAGTGAGATGTGGTCATTTTCAAGCACTGGAGGTGGTTTGTGTTCCCACCAATTTTTATCATGGGACAGGTCCAAGTTTTTGGAAATTGCCAGTGAATATACTGAGCAGCTCTATCATGCCTGTTGAGATACTCTGTAGGTGCAAGAAGACTGCACATGGAGACAACATGATCGATGGTTTCATTTTGTTTATTATCATTATTATTATTATCATCAAGGCAGCAAGCTAGCAGAACTGCTACCACACCAGACGAAATGCTTAGCAGAATTGCTTCTGGCTTTATGTTCTAAGTTCAAATTCTGCCAAGGTTGACTTTGCCTTTTATCTTTTCAGGGTCAATAAAATAAGTACCAGTCTAGTACTGGGGTCGATGTAATCAACTAGGTCCTTACCCCCAAAATTTTAGGCTTTGTGCCGCTAGTAGAAACCATTATTATCATTATTATTATTATCATCATTATTATTATTATTAAGGTGGTGAGATGGCAGTCATTAGTGTGCCAGCACTACGTTCTGAGTTCAAATTCCGCAGAGGTTGACTTTGCCTTTCATCCTTTTGGGGGTCGATAAATTAAGTATCATTTGAGTACTGGGGTCGATGTAATCAACTCATCCCCTCCCCCAAAATTGCTGCCCTTGTGGCAAAATTTGAAACCATTATTATTATTATCATTATTATTATTATTGAAATCGATGCAAAATGCCTTGCAGCATTTCATCTCTCTTCGTGTTCTGAGTTCAAATGCCATGGAGATCAACTTTGCCTTTCATCCTTTCGGGGTTGATAAAAAAAAATGTACCAGTTGAATACTGGTTTCGATGTAATCAACTTAATGACTCCTGGGTAGGAGCATAAAAATGACACCCCTCTTCCAAGCCATGTTGAGCCAGTGTAGCAGAGTAGGCTCGGCTCATCAGACCAGTATGGTCTCAAGCCATTCTCTGGTTGGGAGAACATGCTAAGGCCTTTGTGCTGTATAGTGCAGTGGTCTGCTATCAGTACGCTGCAGCACACTGGTGTGCCATAAAATGATGCTAGGTGTGTCGCAGTGTAACCTGATTGTAATTTTTTTCCCTATACTTTTTATTATATTTTTAGTTCAGGTGTGCCACCAAATTTTGAAAAGGATATAAGTGTACCACAAGTGGAAAACGGTTGCGGAACACTGCTATAGCGGACTGAACACAAGCAATCTAATCCAAAATTATTATTATTATTACTATTGTTATTATTATTTTTTTGAATAAGGATACATTAGATAATGTAGTGTACCACACCACTTAAACGACAGAATGGTCAAATCTGCCACGCCTTTGATCATTAGTCAAGTCAACTCAATCGGGGCTAACTTGAGGTTTAAACAACAACAACAACAAACAGATTGATTTGGTCAACTAATATATAAATTGATGTTGGATTTTGTCCAATGAAATTGATATTATTATTATTATCCAGTAATGCATAATAAACACAAAACCTTCACAGCTATACTGCTATATGCACCAGTACACATTAGCAACTGCACAATTACATGCATCGCCAGAGAGAGAGAGAGAGAGAGAGAGAGAGTGAGTTCATTATGCAGCACCATTTGAAGAATGGAGATTGTGGTCTTTGATAAATATATTATTGGAAAATCTGGCAAGATATTATCTTAGCTCAAGTTTTCTGCCATTGTTGTCAGCTTCTTGGAGACAGGAATGGCAACACAATGCTGGTTGATTATATATTAATCAATAAAGTTAACAAGAACCACAATAACCACAATGATGATGATGATTTTAGGCATATATTTTTGCGTAAGAGTATATATAGAGGATTATATTATCCCTAGTATTTGACTGCAATGGAAAGCAAAGTCATCCCATTAATAATATTAATTATGGTTTCAATTTTGGTGCAGGGACAACAGTTTTTGAGGGGAGGGGGAAAGCTGATTACATCGATACCTTGTACTGGATTGATACTTACTTCATCAATCTTGAGAGGATGAAAGGCAAAGTCAACCTTGGTGATATTTGAACTCAGAGCATGACAAGTCGGAAGAAATACCACTCAGCGTCTCATCTGACACGAGAAGCTTCTATAGGGTTGTCTTGATTTGCTAGAATTAGCAGCCAAATTTTACCCTACTATCTTCCTTCAGTGACCCTTGCCTTTGTAGGTCTGCTTCATTAAAGCTGACTTGGGACTACAACAACAACAGCAACAATAATAATAGTGGTTTCAAATTTGGCACTGGTTTGGGGGAGGGGTGAGTTGATTACGTCCACCACAGTGTTCAACTGGTTCTCATTTTGTTGACCCTGAAAGGATGAAAGGCAAAGTCAACCCCTGCAGAATTTGAACTCAGAACGTGAAGACGGACAAAATGCCACTAAGCATTTTGCCCGGCATGCTAATAATTTCGCCAGCTCGCCATAATAATAATGATACCAACAACAACCTCTCATTTTCTCAAAGAATTATTATTGTTGTTACTGTACCTATTCTAGTTGTGTGTGAAAAAATGGTTATTATTGTTTTTCTAGAATTCTGTTATTTTGATTCTGCTGTTTCTTGTTTTCTTTCCTTTTTTTTTTCCTTCTATTTTTTTTTTTTTTTCATTTCAATCTCCAGCTTATTATATTCCACCTCCTCCTGCTCTACACACTCAATATTTCACAGTCCTTAGTGTCTGCTATTCATTCTAGTATTGTAAAATTGATATTGTAACCAGGAGCTTTTGTGTCTTTTTCCTTGTGTATGTGTGTGTTAGGGAGGCAATAGTTTTGTGTGTGTGTGTGTGTCATTGTGTGAATGTGTGGGTAATTTCGTTTTTTCTGTGTGAGGAGGGGAAGCAAAAGGAATTTTTTATGATTGTGTGTACATGGTTTGGTATCTTATGTTTTGTATTTTCTCCTCCTTTTCCTCCTCCTGGGCCCTTTACAATATACAGACATTGTTACTGTATCTAAGGCCAAACTTCTGGTTTCCCAGGCATAATTTCTTTGAACAGAGATTTCCCTGTGACTCTCACATACATGCACACACACACACACACATACATACAATATTCTCTATCATCATACACTTTTCCTCTTCAACAAAGACATATTTCCAAGATATACTATCCACTACACAGATACACACACATCACACACCACCACCACCACCATCGTCATCATCATTGTCATCATCATCATCACCACCATCGTCATCCTTATCTACATATATTCTTATTATCTTGCTCTATCAGATTCAACCTATTCTTATTTTTCACACACATACACACACACACTCTCTCTCTCTCCCCCTCTCACTTCCCCCCATACACTTCACCTCTTTTCCCCACCTCATACCCTGACCAAGTACAGGAAGAGAGGAAATTGTAACCTCGCGCAAGATCATTGATGTCTGAAACGCCACTACCCCTCCACCCCAGACTTGTGATTGTCACTCTTCAATGCTCCAATGCTTTGCACAGTTGAATGGTCGGTCCACGTCATGCATCTGGTTTCATCTGAAATGACCGTTCTAGATGATCCAACAAAGGTGCTCCTTACATCCTTATTAGACCTGCTAAAAACAACAGTAAAAATCTCCCTTGAAATAGGTTTATCCCTTTTTATTACCATATTTCTTTTGAAATACACTGTCCGCATTTTAATCAATTTTGAAAATAATGAAGAAAAATTAACCTAAACAATTTTGTCATTAATAAGCTGTTGGATAAAGCGGAGAGTTGGCAGAATCGTTAGCATGCCAGGCGAAATGCTTAGCAGTATTTTGTCTGTCTGCACAATCTGAGTTGAAATTCCACTGAGGTCAACTTCACCTTTCATCCTTTTGGAGTCAATGAAATAAGCACCAGCTGAGGACCGGGGTCGATGTAATTGACTAACCCCCTCCCCCAAAATTTCGGGCCTTGTACCTATAATAGAAAGTACAGCAGAACCTTGCAGTATGAGTGCCCCATTTGCTGTACAAGCCGAGACAAGGCTTGTACAAGCAAAGGAAAAACTAAATTCTTAGATACAAGATAAAAGCTACCACCAATGATTGTATCATAACCAGGGGCAGTCTCAGGTTCTTTTGAAGTCCTCATACCTCATGGAAAAGGAATAGGGTAGTTTTATTTATTTAGTTAAGTATCACTGATATTTCCAATTGTGAAAAAGATTTTTTTCTCAAAACCTCCAGGCAGTGCTCCAGCATGGCCACAGTCAAATGACTGAAACAAGTAAAATAGTAAAAGAGTAGTTTGCATTTGTCTCCCACCCACCCCAACCCTTCCACCCCCTTTTCATTTCACATGAGGGACAGTTATTTTAATACTCTCATCTTAAAAAAAGGTTCTCTCATTGGTGGCTTTTTTTTTTCCGTTTTGTTTTTCTTTATACAGCTTTTAATCTAAGAAATTTCCAGTAATCTGAAACTAATCTAGCTTGCGTGTAATTAAAAATTCATAGAAGGAGCCTTCTGGAATAATCTGGAGTAATCCAGTTCTGTATACAGCAGAGAAGAAGCCAAGCTCAGAAGTAAGCTGCTAACTAATGGTTACATGTGCAGTAGATTAAGTTATGCAAGTGATTTACTTCAATAATGATAGGTTTTAGAAGAAAGTAGGGGAGTGATAGGTGATTGCAAAGGGCTTTTTGTTGAGAACTGAACAAGAGTGCTAGGGGAGAAGAAACACCTGGTCAACTCTGGTGAACGCAACCAATAGCAAAAAGGCTAAAATAAATAAAAAAAAATTTCACATGTACCAACCTGTTCGTGACGACTGCCATCAAATGAAATGATACCATGGAACTTATTGTTCAAAATGATTTCTGTGTGTATGGTTAAAGATGTAGTTCTTTGTTTAAAGTGTTCGAAGAAAGCACAAAAGTGCAACTACAGTAGTAGAAGCAGTCCTGATCTAGTTTGTAAAAATGGATTTGGTAACTTATTGTTGTTTAGTCCTTGGTCATCCCTGAGAAAATGCACCTGTATGCTTCAAGGCAATCCATCTTTTTTTTTTTTTTTTTTCTCATCTTCCAGTCTCATCTTTAAGTTCTTAAAGATGGTATGATCTGATATGAGGAAGATTTAGCTGGTGTTTCTAAACTAAAATAGATACTGTCACTCTCTCTCTCATTGGCTTGTAGAGTAAAGCAACATGTTATTTAAGACTTGATCAGCCCTGATCAAGTTGACCAATAATCAAATGACAATCCATCTGTGACCATCTCATCATTTTTTCTTGTTTTTTTTTTAGTTTTTTTTTTTTAGGTATTTTCTCCCCATTCACAATATATCTAGAATCCCTTTTTCATGTAGTTTGTTTTGCAAGACTTCAAGCTGTGAATTTGAAGGAAATTTTACTGCTATACTTAGCAGGATCAATCAACCACATAGACTCTCCATCGTTGGTTCCTAGAGTGTAAAAAATCCTGTTCTGTCCTGGGAGTGTGTTTCTACAATGGTTACACAAAGGGTTGCCAGTGAGGTCTGCTGTTTGTTCATGTCTGTCTGTCTTGGTGTGGTGATTGTTGCAGTGATTTTGGTTATTATGAGAATGTCTCCTCTTCCCCCACCCGTTGTTGTATCAACTGCTCCACCAGGACACCAGGGAGTCCTTGTTGACAGGTGACTGTGTTTTTATTGCTTCACCCACTCCCTTATTAGTCCTAGGTGTGTGTGTGTGTGTGTGTGTGTGTGTGTGTGTGTGTAATAAAAACATGTATCAGAGATAGACATAGAGGACAAGAAATTAGTTGATTTTGCATTCTCTCTTTCCCTTTCTATCCCCCTGTTTCCCTCTCCCCTCTTTCGTCCCCCCCCCCTCACACACACACACATATGTAGAAAGGTGGAGGCAGGCATTGCTGTGTGGTAAGAAATTTGCTTCCCAACCACATGGTTTCATGTTCATTCCCTCTGTGTGGCACCTTGGGTAAAATGACTTATACTGTAGCCCCGGGCTGACCAAATCCTTGAGAGTGGATTTGGTTGATGGAAACTGAAGAAGGCCTCTGTGTCTGTGTGTCGTCTTGACAGCATGTGATGGTTATGAATGATTGTCTCTGTCATTCAAAGAAATGTCATTTATTTCTAATATTCTGTGAGATCATGTCAGGCCATGGGAAAATATTACCTGATTTGGAAACGGGTGAGGAACAGGAAGGGCATCCAGCTGTAGAAAATCTGCTTCAATTAACTCCATCTGACCCATGCAAGCATGGGAAAGTGACCATTAAAAAAACAATGATGATGTTAGGCGCAGGAGTGGCTGTGTGGTAAGTAGCTTGCTTACCAACCACATGGTTCCGGGTTCAGTCCCACTGCGTAGTAACTTAGGCAATTGTCTTCTACTATAGCCTCGGGTTGACCAAAGCCTTGTGAGTGGATTTGATAGACGGAAACTGAAAGAAGCCCGTCGTATATATGTATATATATATATATATATATTTATGTGTGTCTGTGTTTGTCCCCCTAGCTTTGCTTGACAACTGAAGCTGGTGTGTTTATGTCCCCGTCACTTAGCGGTTCGGCAAAAGAGACCGATGGAATAAGTACTAGGCTTACAAAGAATAAGTCCCGGGGTCGATTTGCTCGACTAAAGGCGGTGCTTCAGCATGGCCACAGTCAAATGACTGAAACCAGTAAAAGAGTAAGTATTATAGATAAGAGATGCTGTATAAGAATTGGTAAATCAAGCATCAAAGAGTAAACTGAAACTATAGACTAGTTTTAAATCCTTGAAAGAAACCTATTCAATTCACTTATGTTGTTAATGACCTTCTGAAAGATAAAGGTCATTAGCATCATTAACACAATGTCTGCTTCATTCTTTTCCCTATGTAATGTATGGTGTTGCTGCTTAAACCTTTTGTTACCATATTTCTGTTAAAATACACAGCTTTTGTTTCAGTTAATTGTTTCATAGCAAATTTATGGTCAAAAGGAACAAATTGTCTTTCATTTCAGTTTATATTGTATCCAAGAACGATACAATGCATTTGTTCTGCCTTTTTTTTTAAAGACTGTTAAAGTATGATTTTAAACCTTTTGTTGCCGTATTTCTGTTGAAATACACGTCTTTTGTTTAAATTAATTTTGGAAATACTGAAGAATTTAATAAAATAACTTGGTTATTAGCTGCGAAAGCTAACATTTGGAACATAAATTAACATGAAATTTTGATTGAAGGTTTTCATTTAGATCACTTTGAACATGAAATATCATAGAACTAAAGGGTACTCTTGGGTGGATTGTTATCTAAACAGTTAAACAGGGTGTATTGTATCTAAGATTCTTTCATCAAGTATGTTCTTTCTTTTATGACTGCTAAATTGTGATTTAACCCTTTTTAAGCATTTTTTTTTTTGTTGAAATATCCTGCCTTAGTTTCTTCTCGTTTTTATTTACCCCCTCCCCAGATGTTGGGAACTTGAGGGTCACGTTTTCCAATGTCATTTTCCTAAGACTCTAGGATGTGGTTTGAGGGAGATTTGACTTATTTTCTGGTTGATCAAGTGACCAAGAGAAGAGAAGAAGAGAAGAACGGTTGTTAGTGCTACCTGTTAACATTGTTTAGTCTCAAAGATATAAAACTAAACATGGTTTTCAAGATGGTGGTGGTGTGCATTTTATCCAACACAATTTCTGCCATAGTAACACTCTTCCTCCTACCATCACATCCTGCTCCCTCCACCTCTTTCAAATATTTTGTTGTTTGTCATTGAGTGTTTTTTTTCTTTTTTTTTTTCTTTCTAAATTTGCTAAAGTAATTATGTTCAGATCTTTGTCTGTTGAGGAACCGCTCCACCTGGGTTTTGTCACTTTCTTTTATACAGGAAATAATTGTGTAGGAAGAGAGAAATGTGTGCTTATGTTATTAGTGGATGTTGTGTATCTGATACTGTAGACATGTGTGTTCACTTATTGTGTATATGTATGTAGTTTGTCTAAGAAATTTTGTTCTGTAGAGGCGGTGTGTGTATATATATATATATATATATATATATATATATATATATATATATATATATATATATAAAACGTAGAAATGTGGTGTGTAGCTTATGTTTATATTTTGACCAGGAAGTATGTTGTTGCTGTTGTATCTGAAGTGTTTGCATTTGTGTATTGGGGAGGAAGGAATATATATGTTTTTGTAGGAATTAGTAGTTGGTGTACATGAGATTGTGCTAGAGTGAGAGAGAGATTGTATTATGATTGTAACAAGAGGAATGATGGTGGTGGGGGCTGTAATGAGGTACACTTCCCTTTCTCATTGAGGTGTGGCTTCCTTTCCTTTGGTTCTATGGGTTTGTATACATTTGTATGTGTGTGTGTGTGTGTTTGGGGAGAGTGATGGTGTATTATGGCAGGCTTATTTCATTTTCCAACTACTAAATCCACTCAAAGTCCAGGGCTACAGTAACTGTGGAAGACACCCGCCCAAAGTGCTGTACCTTGTGACTGAACCCTAAACCATGTGGCTGCCTGGCAATCTTACCTACACGACCATGCTTGCTCTTATGATACATTATCTGAACATGAAACTCAGAGTAACGATGTTTTAGGTTATATTAGGACTGTATCAAGCTAATAATTCCCTTTACGTCTGTATTGTACTTCCATTTCTTATTCTGATTCATGTAAGTTCTTTTGTGTGTATATGTGTTTATTCACATTCATTCACTCACTCACTCGCTTGCTCTTTCTTTCTTTCTCGTTTGCTCTCACACACTCATTCTGATCATTTTGAATGTGCTCTGTAATATACTTCTTCAGTTTCATGTCACAACTTCATTCAACCCTTGCAGTTGTGCACAAACATGAATGAATACAACAGTCTCGGGCATACAGACATAATAGCAGGCAGAAACAGAAACTTTTTCACGCCCACATATACCCAGATGCCCCATACACTACACAAATGCTTGTCTACACCTAATTTTTTTCTCTGACACACACACACACAAGTGTTTCCAATGAAGAGGAGCACTGATCAGTTTTAAGCAAAATGCTAATAATAATAATTTCCTTCGTCTTCCTTGGCATTCCTCCAACTCTTTTCCCTTTAAATTCACTCAATCCATCCATCCATCTGTCTATCTATTCATCCATCCAGCTGGCTGTCTGTCTATGCCCCCCCTCTCTCTCTATCTGGCTTTCTTTATTCTCCCAAGGGGGTGAGCCCATTTAATTGAAATTACTCTCTCTTCTTTCACCTGTTCTTCCTTTCAGTATTTACACACCTGTTGTCTTTCCTTCCCCACTGCCCCACCTGTGTGTATTGGAAGTTTTTCATAACCTTCTCACCTTGAACTTGCTTTTTTCTTTTCTATTCTTTTTCAGGAAATATGCATGCTCTTACCCTCCCTCTCTCTCTTTCTTCCTTTCTACCCCCACCCCGTCTCCCTCGCTCTCTCTGCCCCCTCTCTCTCTCTCTGCCCCCTCTCTCTCTCTCTCTGCCCCCCTCTTTCTGTTAGAATTTGCTGCATGGGAGTGTACTATATCTCCTCATTTTGAAAGCGTGTTAAGAAGTTCCTAGGTCAATTCTTGATGGAGCACATCTAAGATAAAAGTGTTCTAACCACGACCATCCTGTCAATTTTTATTTTTTTCTCAGATTTTTCAGACGTATTTGTGTATCTCGTAGAAGTATAACCAATTTATTGCACATAGGCGCAGGAGTGGCTGTGTGGTAAGAAGCTTGCTTCCCAACCACATGGTTCCAGGTTCAGTCCTACTGTATGGCACCGTGGGCAAGTGTCTTCTACTATAGCCTTGTGTTGACCAAAGTCTTGTGAGTGGATTTGGTAGACGGAAACTGAAAGAAGCCCATAGTATATATATGTATGTATATATATATATATGTATGTATGTATATGTGTGTCTGTGTTTGTCCCCCCGCCATTGCTTGACACCAATGTTGGTGTGTTTACATCCCCATAACTTAGTGGTTCGGCAAAAGAGACCAGTAGAATTTAAGTACTAGGCTTACAAAGAATAAGTCCTGGGGTCGATTTGTTCGACTAAAGGCGGTGCTCCAGCATGGCCACAGTCAAATGACTGAAACAAGAAAAAGAATAAAAGAATGTGTTTTAACAACAAAATTTTATATGGACCCTGGTAGGGAACAAACTGATCTAGGGATTTGAGAGGGAGAGAGAGAGAGAGAGAGAGAGACAGAGAGAGGGAAGGAAGTGACAGATAAATACAAACATGTTCCAACAGAGAAAACAGATTGTTATCAGAGTAAACATTGTTCTGTTTATTGATAATTATCAATCAAAATCTTCTTGTCTGTGTGTGTGTGTGTATGTGTTTTGATTCCAGTCCATTCACCTACTGGGTCCCTCCTCCTACCCATCCATCCATCCATCCATCCATCCGGTCAGCCAGCTAGCCATCTAACCATGCATCCGGCCACCCACTCACTTATTCAATTATTTTGTGAAGGTCAGAGGTTCCTGAAAGAGAGAGAGAGGTGTGTTGTCTTTCTTGGATAATGCTGTCTTAGGTTAGAAGAGTTTGATCTGCCTTCACCTGCCCACCCCTCTCCTCCCCCACCTACCACTCCCACCAATATACCTTCCTATGTACACATAATGGCTTCCTGTCTTCCCACTAAAACTGTCTCTCCTTTTCTTCTCTCTTTCTTTTATTCATTCTTTTTTTTGTTTTGTTTTGTGTTGTTTTTCTTTCATGCTTTAGCCAGAAACACACACACACACTCTCTCTCTCTCTCTTCCTCTCTCCCCCTCTCTCTCTCTCTCCCTCTGTCTCTCTCTCATACTGATGTCTCCCTTTCTCCACTATCTTTCATGTACTCTCTCTCTCACACACACACACACACACACGTAGACATACTCTCTCTCTCTTTCTCTCACACACATAGACATACTCTCTCTCTCTTTCTCTCACACACATAGACATACTCTCTCTCTCTTTCTCTCACACACATAGACATACACACTCTCTCACATGTAGACATATACACTCTCTCTCTCTCTCTCTTTCCCCCTCATACACACACTCACTGCCACTATATCTCCCTCTCTTCTATGCATACACACTATCACTCTCTCTGTTTCTTACACAAATCTCTCCCCAAAGGCTATAATCTTTGGATGAATATGACACAAGGGAGTTATCCGAAGTTAATGGTGCAGATGAATATTCAAAGACCTTCTATTCGGATCGGTTTTGATGCAAAGAAATATTTAAAGATCTTTCTTTTTTACTTTTTTTATCAAAAACATTTAAAGATATTAACTTTCAGTTCCACATGGAGCAAGTAACAAATTCTCTGGAAACCTTGCCTTTGGATCAATGTGGAACAAAGGAGTATCCAAATATCTTATCTTTGGATAAAAATGGCACAAGGGGGGGGGAGTAATCCAAAGTACCATCATTAGTATTATCATTTATCATAAAGGCAGCGAGCTGGCAGAATCGTTAGCACGCTGAGTGAAATGCTTAGTGGTATTTCATCTGCCGCTATGTTCTGAGTTCGAATTCTGCCGAGGTCGACTTTGCGTTTCATCCTTTCAGGTTCAATAAATTAAGTACCAGTTGCGTACTGGGGGTTGATCTAATCGAATGACCCCCTCCTCCTCCCCAAAAATTTTGGGCCTTGTGCCTAGAGTAGAAAAGAATATTTCATTAGAAACACCAGTCTCTAATGAATCAAAAAATATAATTTTGACTCAAAATCTTTAACACCATCGTTTCATCTACACCAGTGGTTCTGCACCATTTTTTTTTTACCTATGGACTTATTTTGATTCCTATTTTACTCAGATGGACCTTCTTAACCATTCGATGTTAAAAAAAAAAAAATCCCATTCTATTTTTATAAGTAAATAAGTGCATTGTAGTTTGCATGAAGCATTGTAGTTTGCTTGAAGCATTGTATCAATAGTACTGAAGAAGGGAAAGAAAAGGGACATAAGAAAGCTCCTAACAATGCAGAAAGTTTAACAAAATCCTTTATATTTCAGCTACAAAGGCCCATCCTCAGAAGGAAGCAATTTGGAAAAATTGGTGTAACTGGACATTTCCCCAACTGCTTCCCCTTCTGAGGATGCACCTTTGCACCTAAAATATAAAGGTTTTTGTAAGACTTTCTTCGTTGTTAGAAGCTTTCTTATGTCCTTTTTCTTTTCTTTCATAAGTAAATATTATTAAGAATTAGATAAAGAAAATTGCTAAAATATTTTGTGCATTATAGAATTATTACCAATTTCTTGCACATAAATTTTGAACCAGCAAAATCTTATATAAACCCCACAAGGGCCATATGGACCCATGTTGAGAAACACTGGATTCTACATGATGACTATGGAGACTGCACAACAACAGCGCTTCCATTACTTATAATATGTGGCATCGTAACTTGTTTGTAGAGAGAAGAGAAGGAAATAGGTCTGCTGTTATAGATTTCTACCAAAAAGAGCTAAAAATAGTCACAGAAAAGTTTGTATAAGCAAAAGAACTTTCTCAACATATCTCACAATGTCTGGCAAGTAATTGGTACTAAAAAGAAAAAAAAAATAATCATAGATGATGATGGAGTTTGGAGTAAAGTAAAGTAAAGAATAAAAATAAAAGGCGGGTGAGGGATAAATAGGTAAGATAAAGGAAGGAAAAAATACATAAAAGTTGAATAAGAAGAAATTTATGTATAAAAAAAAAAAGAAGTTAAATAGCGAACTATAATTGGAAAACATTTCTGGATATTTTAATAGCAGAATTATTTTGGTAAAAAGAATATTGTGTGTGTGTGTGCATTTGAATGAGAGAATATGTGTCTGGTATGTACATTTTCTATTGTAATGTCTGTCCTTATATATATTGTGGAATATGTGAATGTATGTCTCTGTATGCTTATCATGTATGTGCATGGGAGTATGTATGCTCGATTTGATGTCTGTATCTATCTTTCTATCTGCCTCTCTCTCTCTTTCAGTATGTGTATCTGTGTATGCATGTGTGTATGTGTGTGTGTACGCACACATATATATACTCTTTTGTTTGTGTACAATCTAGCTGTTTTCTTGTAAAGGTCAAACTACACCCACACACATCATACCATGTACACACACACAAACACAAACACGCCTCCCCCTCATCACCCACCTCCCACACTTTGATGAAGATTCAAGCAATTTCAGCATCTTTTATGAGACATGATTGCCTGTATGTTAACTAACAACAATTACCAATCCTCCCTCCCTCCCTCCTCCTCATCTGGCCACCAACCAACTTTTACCAAACCCAACAACCTGCACATATTGTTGGCAAACTCTTACAGCATGGTGTCTTTTGCTGGTATTTCGCTGTGTAAGAAGAATTCTCATCATTCTAAGTTTCTAAGCCAAATAAGGCTTGTCTTTCTGTTTGTGTTTTTTTTTGTTTTTTTGATCATCGTTAGTTATCAATCCAAGAACTAAACGCAACCATTCGGCAGAATCATTAGAGCATTGGACAGAATTCCTGGTGGTGTTTCTTAAGGCTTTCTGTGTTCTCAGTCCAAATCCCACCCAAAGTCAGCTTTGTTTTTCATCCCTCTGGGATCAGTAGAATAAAGTACCCGTCAATTACTGAGGGGCGGGGATGGGGTGCTTGGTGAAGTCAACTAATCTCAATCCAAAATTGCTGTCATTATTGCTGAAATTGGAAACATCGTTACAAGGACTGCTTAATGTCATCATCATCACCATCATCATTAACTTTAGTTTTCTCTCTCTCTCTATCTTTGGTTCTCTCTCTCTCTCTCTGGTTCCTTCTCCCTGTGTCTCTTTCTCTCTCCTGGTTCATTCTCTTTCTTTGAGGTTCCCTTTCTTCTATATCTCTTGCTCTCTCACTCTCTCTCTGCCTGTTTCGATGACTTTTCCTCTTTGTCCGCCTGTTTTTCTCTCTCTTTCTATTTCTCGCTATTTTTCCCTTTCTGTCTCTCCCTCTCTTTCCCTTTTTCTGTTTCTCTGCATCTCTCTCCCACTCTCCCTCTCTCATCTACTACAAACATCAATGCACCTGTTTGAACATGCATGCACACCTGAGTGCCTGAGTGCCAAGTCCATGGATGCACTTGAGACTTCATAGCAAAAGGAAAACCAAGTGGTTAGGGTCAGGTGCTAACCATTATCATGATTGAGGTGGTGTTTATTTTGATAAAACTTTTCTTTCTTCCCTTTTCAAGGTGACCCTTTTAAATCTTTTATTTTTAATCTATTTTATTTATTAGATCTAACATTCAATACAAAGGGATGTACCCCCACCAACCACCACCACCACCATTTGCATCTGCTATTTGATGTTACTTGGCAGGTTTATACTATAAACAGTGACAGGAGCTGGAGGGGAAGGTGGTGGCAGGTGGAGGAAGGAGTGATTGCTATCCCTTTCTCTCTCCCCCCCCTGATTCCCCTCACCCACAAGCTTCTAATGTCTGCAATTCAAGATTAAACTCCTTTCTTTCTCTCTCTCCACCACCAGCCTCTTGCCCCCCCCCACCTTCTCATTTGTATTACTGTGCAACTGGTTGAAGGAAAACAAAGCCAAGACTTAATAATTATCTACTATAATAATACTCTTGTGGGTTTCTCCGTCACAACATATGAGTGAGAAAGGAAGGGGGTGATAGATGAATAAGGAAGGAAGGGGTGATGGCAAACTGGTAGTGGAATGGTGAGCATTCAATGCTGAAAAGAAAAAAATCAGTGTGAATATGTGTGTGTGTGTGTGTGTGTGTGTGTGTCTGTGTGCATGTACAAGGGAGGTATGTGAATTTATATGAACAATAAGTGTATTAACTCTGCCAAATCAGATTGGAGCCTGGTGTAGCCATCTGGTTTCACCAGTCCTCAGTCAAATCGTCCAACCCATGCCAGCATGGAAAGCGGACGTTAAACGATGATGATGATGATTTATGTATAAAATATTACAATTAGCCATCATTTTTGACAGAATGGGGCCAGCTAGTAATAATAATAATAATGATGATGATGATAATTTCAAATTTTGGCACTAGGCCAGCAATTTCGGGGGCCGTGGGTGAAGTTAATTACATCAACTCCAGTACACAACAGTTGAGCACCATCTCCATTTAGTTACTATCACCAATCCCACTTAGCTTCGACCCAACCATTGTTACTACCATTACCACAATCACTTCAACTACCACCTCACTACTATGACAACACTACAACTATCCCCGTGCCATCACCACCACCACAGCGACACCACTGCACCACTATCACTACCATGATAGCAAAACCACCACAATTCCACCACCACCACTACCTCTGCCATGACACCACCACCACCACCATCTCTGCCATGACAATACAACCATCACCAACACCAACAACAACAGCACCAAAACCCCATCATAATACAACCACCAACACCACCGCCGTCACAACACAACCACCACCATCGCGACACAGCCACCACCATCGCGACACAGCCACCACCATCGCGACACAGCCACCACCATCGCGACACAGCCACCACCATCACGACACAGCCACCACCATCACGACGCAACCACCACCATCACGACACAACCACCACCATCACGACACAACCACCACCATCACGACACAACCACCACCATCACGACACAGCCACCACCATCACGACACAACCACCACCATCACGACACAACCACCACCATCACGACACAGCCACCAC
>NC_142947.1:9134664-9242164 GCF_046866305.1 Octopus bimaculoides
TCAGCTTTCAGTAATAAAATCCACTTATAACAACAACAATTCTGAACTGAAATGAACTCAGTGATACATAGGACTCACTACACTGCCTTCTCATTAATTCCACCACTGGTTTCTTGTCAATCTGTGCTTCTCTTGTTAAATCTATAGCAGCCTGTCATTAATTTTACAGTCTCTTCATTTTCTCTACACTGCCTTCATGAGTTCTTACACTACACTCTCACTACCCTGCTCTCTTGTTCCCTCCACGCCATCCTCTCTTTTTGTACTACACTGCCATTCCATTACTCAGTACACTTCCCTCTCATTTTTCACTACACTATTTTGTTCTGCCTTACTCTGTCCTTTCATTCACTCTCTACAACCCCCTCATTCACTCTGCACTGCTCTCTTGTTTTCTTCTACACTACCCATCATTTCTCATCTCACTGCCCTCTTGTTCGTTCTACACTGATCTCTTCTTCTTCATCTCATTACCCTCTCATTCCTCATCTCACTGTTCTTTTGTCCACATTCACTCTACACTTTCTTCTCATTTACTCAGCACTGCTTTCTTGCTCTAACTGCACTGCCAACTCATTCACCTATGTTCACTATACACTGCTCTTTCACCCTTGCTACACTGCCTTCTCAATCAATCACTCTTTCCTTAAAGAAACTAAGATGTGATTTGTGAGATATATGGTTGCTATTTCTAACGGATCGAGCAACCATATTTTGATACAAATTAACCCTAGGGCAAGTATAATTAAGCAGAGTTGTAATCAAAAGCATTCCAGCCTCAAAGGATAACAGGCTGTGGAAGTTTGTTAACCAAACATGTGATTTGGGGTTCAGTCCCAGAGCATGGCTCCTTTGGCAAGTGCCTTCTATTATAGCCTTGCACCTGCTAGAGCCATGTGAGTAGATATTGTGGACAGAAATATAAATTAGCCCTTGTCTTGCCATTTGTTGTTGATCATCACCGTCATGTAAACAACGTCATTCATCTCCGAGCTTCCCTGAAAACATGTTTGGTGATGGGAAAATATAACTTTGCTTGGAAACAGGTGAGGTTTGATGGCAGGAAACGCATCCTGCTGTAGAAAATCTGCTTCGACAAATTCAGTCTTACCCATGCAAGCATTGAACAAAGGGGCATTATAACTATGTTGATAACAAACCTAGAGTTTCTATTTCTATGACAGTAGGGTTTGTGTGTATTAACCCCTTCAGCATTTAAACCGACTATCATGCATTATCTTGTATGCTTTAAGGCAGCAAGCCAGCAGAAATGTTAGCACACCAGGTGAAATGCTTAGTGGTATTTCGTCTGTCTTTACGTTCTGAGTTCAAATTCCACCAAGGTAGACTTTGCCTTTCATCCTTTCGAGGTTGATAAATTAAGTACCAGTTGCATACTGGAGTCAATCTAATCGACTAGCCCCCTCCCCAAAAGTTTCAGGCCTTGTTCTCAGAGTAGAAAGGATTTAAACCAACTATATCCAGCCGAAATAGTCTACTCATTTTATGTTCAAACTGGCCAGATCTGGCATGTTACACCTACCCTACAATGTCACTCCAAGAATTAGCAACCGCATCGTCGAAATCTTGTGAGCAAGATTTGGCTGCTATTTCTGGCATGTTAAGTGACCTATCTGTTTGTCTCTGTTCTGCAGCGAAGGAATGCCCCCACACAGCCATGCTGATGACTGACCTGCTTCCCTCACAGTTGCCATGTCTGTGTATCCCTGCATGGAAGGCCCCATCTAGCTAGGCCCTTAAATATTCCAACATGTGGAAGTGTTTAACTGCAGAGGTGATGTGTGTATGTAGGTGGGGGGGATACGTGGTCTTCACTAACACACCTGGCTTTTTACTTTATTACTCATCACAACTCACTAAACATTCATTAGCTACCATACTTCCTCTTTAACCTTCTTGCCTTCCCCCACTCTTTCATATATATATATATAATATATATATATATATATATATATATATATATATATATATATAGGTAAATTGATAGGATTGCTTCAATCTTTCAGGGGTAGTCTGAAGTATCCAAGCAACCTCCACATAATAAAACAATGGCTAACTAGCCCAACCGAATTGCTTCTTCTTGTATTCGTTGCTCCATTTTCCACATAAATATATATATATATATTACAATTAAAAGGGTAAAGGTTTATCAATTTATTAATAAATTAACAATTAATAATTTTTACCAAGCCCTTCGGTATGTAAACACCATTATCGGTGGAGAACTTATTTAAAAGTTCTTATACATTTATAAACATAATTAAGGGATCAGCAAACAGTATGTGGTGAAGCAACTGTTTGCTGATCCCTTAATTATGTTTATAAATATATATATATATATATATATATATATATATATATATATATATATATATATAATGAGAGAGAGAGAAAATTGTGTGTAGGTATATATATATATATGTATATACATATATATACACACACATGCACAATTATGTGTGTGTATATGTATGTTTATATAATGTGTGTGTTTCTACCATTTTCTTCTGCAGCCTTCCCATCTTTCCTTTCTGGTACTCTTCTCTCTTGTCTCTCTGGTCTCTATTTATCTATCTCTCCCTTCCTTTCTTCCTTTTCTCTCTTGATCCATCATTATTCACTGTTTCTTTTTAATTCTGATCTCTCACCATCACCTTTTCTTCTTCCTCTCTCTCTCTCTCTCTCTCTCTCCACGAATCATTCTAATCATTTCAGTTTCTCTCTTTCTCTCTTTCCATGTCATTTCTCCCACCCACTCCATCATTCCATGCAAATCCAAAATTAATTACAGTAACTTTCTTGAAACTTTACCCTAGTCCTGCCCCCTCCCCCTCAACCTCAAGTTTTTCTATTATCATTTTCTTAATCACACGACCCCCTCCTCCTCTCAATATCTTCCCCAGTTTTAATTACTAATTCCAATCTTACACTTCTTTCTTGTTATTATTTTACCTTTTTTTTTTTTTTATTTATTCCTGTTTTGTATTATTTAAAGTATCAGGTGTTACGCCTACCCTTCCCCCTATTTTGATTCTTCATCATATAAAATGACAAATCTCACCCATATTTGCCCCACTGCGTCTCCTCACTGCCCTGTCCCCCCTTTCATCACTGGAGAAGTTAAAAGCAAAACTAGACGACTACTATTACTGGTACTCCATCAGTTACAACGATGAGTTTTCCAGTTGATCTGATCAACAGAACAATCTGCTCATAAAATTAATGTTCAAGTGGTTGAGTACTCCACAGACATGCATACCCTTGACATAGTTCTGAGGGAGATTCAGTGTGACACAGAATGTGACGGGGCTGGCCCCTTTTGAACTCCAGGTACTTATTCATTTTTGCCAGCTGAGTGGACTGGAGCAATGTAGAATGAAGTGTCTTGCTCAAGGACAAACACACCACCAGGTATCAAACTCACAACCTTACAGTCATGATCCAGCTACCCTAGCCACTAAGCCACGCACCTTTAGCATGACCCCAAATGTGACATGGCTTGGCCCTTTGAAATACAGGTGCTACTCATTTTTGCCAGCTGAGTGGACTGAAGGAATGGGAAATAAGTGTCTTCAAAGACACAATGTGCCACCAGAAATTGAACACATGACCTTGTGATTATGAGCCAAATCTTCTAACCGCTAAGCCACGAGCTTTCACTACGACTATAAGCTAAATAAAAGTTGATTTTGTATAATTGACCCTGATCAAGTAGATTAATGATGATAAGGCACTTCAGCCAATGAGAACCCTTTTTCGTTTCTAGTAAAAAAAAAGATGCTTTGAGTGGCAAAAGTGGCCATTCTCACAGTACAAATTAGCCACATATGAAAGAGAGTATGAGAGCTAGGGAGGGTGTGAAAAGGAGAATCTATTCCAGTACTTGATTGGTGTTTGTCACTCACAGAAGAACAAAAGGCAAAGTTCAAAGTGTGGAGAGTGAAAGCTGTGACATGTAACAAGATAAAATTGGCAAAAATCGGCAATTTGAAATTCTCCCCAAATATTTATTTTATTATTGAATTCTATCAATATAATCGTAATCTAGACCTTCGAAAATGTATCTCCGCGAAATTTCATGAACCACATCTATCTTTTCCAGAAAGTTAGAGGGGTATCAAAGTTTGAATCCGGGTCGACCTAGAGCTTAAAAGCAACATAATATATACATTCGGGATCAACATTTATACACACGCCGTCAATTCGTATTATTTCTTGTTTCTGGTTGTTATTGTTGTATAGGCTAAAGTCTGCCCTGCTGAAGCATTCCAGACGTGGCTATCCCACCTCGTGCTTTTCTTAATTCATCCACTTAATCACAACATCTAATGTGTCTTCTTTTTTTAACAGTTCAGGGTGTAATTTTTGAGATTCGACTGCTATTTCTAGTAGATCTAACAATCACGTAGAATCCCTCCCCCACAGTTGCCCATTTATTTACTCCCAACGCTAATATATATCCCTACTCATCCTGTTATCCTGCTATACACAGAACATATTATACACGCGTGTATAGACACAATAAACACGTAAACTTATACATCTACAGTACATGTACCTATGAAATAATCGGTGTCAACGCACGCGCCCAGACGAGTACGCACAGTCTCTCTATTTATACACGCTCTCATATGCCTCTGTGTATATATATTATATATATAGTCTCTGTACGTACAACTGTGTAGTGTCAACACTGCGCTTAGTGCTTTCCCTCCTATCTATCTTGCTTCCCCTCGACTCGACCCTAACCTTCACTTCTCTCTCTCTCTCTTTTCGGTCTGTTTACAAACTTGTAACTATACTTTGTCTATTTACGACTCCGTCCCTTAACGACAAACACAGAACCATCGCACATTTGATTGGGTTTTTCACTCTGGCTTAACTTTATATTACTGTTGCTTTCTCTCGTTCTCTCTCATATCAACTCTTCCTTCTTTCCCTCCCTCTTTTATTAACTTTCTGTCTTTCTCCTTCAACATCTTTCTCTCCCTCTCTCTCTCGTTTTTCTTCCTCTCTTTCATCCTCTTTTTTTTTAACCCTCTCTCTTTCGTTTCGTCTGAGATGTAATATTAGATAGATAGAAAGATAAAGAGAGAGAGAGAGAGAGAGAGACTGAGAGAGAGAATGAGAGAAATAGAGCGAGAGTGTGTGTGGAGGCGGTAGGTAGCCTAATCCCTCATCAATTTCTTTATTAAAACACGTTTTCCTTACTACTGCTCTCTCAGTCACTTATTTTGAGTTTCCCATGAGGTGAAACACAAATAGACAGACAGACCACAATAAATCCATAACATCCACGGACATGGGGACAGAAATCTAGGCAAAGTATTGCAACCCCCCTCCGTACCGTGATAAAATAGAATATGAGCGTAGATTTCTCGGATAATTAATAGTAATAAAAATAAAAGAAGTATATATATATATATATATATATATATATATATATTGAGAGAGAGACAGAGAGAGTTAGATAAGTTAGAGAAGAGAAAGCGAGAGAGAGAGAGGGTGGAAGGCAGCCTTATCCCTCACCAATTCTTCAAATAGAACAAGCACTTCCACCTTTGCCACTCGCGCACACAAAACACGGATTTCTCTCTAAAGGGAGACATTTGGGTGAGTTTATTTATCAACAATTGTCGCTCGCTTTATGTGTCTGTCTGTCTATTTTGGCCTTTTTTTAAACCGATTTATCACAATATTTCACCTCTCACCCATTACTGCAACCGTGAGACACACACACACACGTACTTATATATTATATTATATCATGTTGTATAAAATTATATACACCATAAGTACTGTCACAGCAAACAGTTGTACTACTTTGTAAGAGTTTTAAAAGTGTGATATCTCCCTCTGATCTGTCTGGATGGCAGTCTTTTTTGGGAGGTTTTCTTGCTTCTCAGCCATCACAACTTTGAAACAAAGAGGATTTATTAATTAGATATAAAATATGATTAAGCAGGTCGTGCGGTAAACTGAGAAAATTCTACCATGATAAGAGGGTAAGAATAAAAGAAACTCCACGTTCTATCAGACATGTTTTTGCGGTAACTTTCCGCAATCGATGTTTATCAGTACCTCATATATATATATATATATATATATATATATATATATATATATATATATATATATATATATATATATATAGATGGATTGTGCGTGTGTGTGTAATGAGAAGCCCACAATTAGGTCATATGCGAAGCTAAATAACAAGGGGTAATCGCAGCACTACATGAAATATTTATACTTTACTTTGGTTATTGAGTATTTTTTTCTTTCTTGTTTGGAAAGCTCAAACGTATTCTTCACACACACGCACGCGCACACACACACACACCCTACATTTACGAAACCTCCATCTCCAACGGACTTTCAGTCCCTCCTCCACTTGCTTTTCTGACTTTATTATAAATAAATACCAATGTTATCAAATTGGATCGCCTGTAACTGAAGGTAATATTATCGGAAATGAATGTAAAAAAAGTTTTTAAACTCTTTGAGTGACGGTAAAAAAGACCGCTTCCCATTTATGACCAGTGACTGCTTTAAAGTTAAACGAAAGTTTTCCATCCCGTCCTACTGTCTTATAATTAATATATTAATTCGATCATAATTCCATTCCCACCTTAGATAATTTGTAGGAACATAAATCGACCCCAGTGCTTGACTTGTGTTATATTTTATCGAACTTTTTGCCCAACACTAGTCCGCTATAGGAAGCTAACAAGGAACCCTCTCTCCACTGGCCATATTGTCCAGTTACTAGAGGGCTATGAGCGTCTGATAATAATATTAAGTTCAGTCTTGTTCTTCTCTTGGACTAACAATAACCATAATTCCTAGCTTAAGTACAATGCCTCAGCTGATTAAATCAACTCCAGTACACATTACAATCATTCTAACATCCACTTTTCCATATTTGCATGGGTTAAATAGAATTCACGAAGGCAGTTTTTCTATGGGCAGATGCTCTTCCTATTGCCAACCCTCACTTGTTTCCAAGCTTGGTAATATTTCCCTATGGCTAGGCACACACATGCATGCACGCTTGTGTGCATGTGCATATATATATGACAGGCTTCTTTCAGTTTCCATCTATCAAATCTACTCACAAGGCTTTGGTCAGCCCAAAGCTACAGTAGAAGACAGTTCTTGCGTAAGGTGTCATGCACTGGAACTGAACCCAGAACCATGTGGTTGGAAAGTAAGCTTCTTGCACACCTAATTTCATTTTTTTTTTATTCTATGGTAAGATGTGCAATGTGGGAGAGTTCTGGCCTGTGTACTTGTCTGCTGTTTTGTTATTTAGTTCCATCCCTAGATTAGGAATGATCAACCAAAGTGCCACCTAAAAAGCATTGGTGTGGGTGCTGGTGCCATATAAAAACACCCAGTACACCCAGTGAAGTTTTTGGTGTCAGGAAGGGCATCCAGGTGAAGAACCCATGCCAAAGCAGACTGTGGAACCTGGTGTGGCCTCTGGACTTGCCAGTTCCTGTCAAGGTGTTCAACCCATGCCAGCATGGAAAACAGTCCTTAAATGTTGATCATGATGATGATGATGCATATGTGCTTGTGTGTGTTTGTTTCCTTGTCTTGACATTGCATAAAGATTGTAAATGAGTGCTACTGTCTGTCATACAAACAGTGTCTGCCATTCATTTCCAGTAATTTTACAAAATCATGTCCGGTCACAGGGGAAGTTATTAGCTTGCTTGGTAACAGGCAAGGGTTGATGACAGGAACAGCATCCAGCCAAAGAAAAAAATCCATTCTCAGTAAACTCAATCTGACCCCTGTAGGCATGGGGAAATGGACATTGTGGTGACGATAATGATGATGATTTTTATCAAATTACAAAAGCATGATGCAACTTATTACATCTTTTTACATTGGTATACTCTGTCTGTCTGTCTCTCTCTCCCTCACACACACACACACACACATGCTAGAACCCTAAACATTCTATCCACTCTGTATAGATTTGCTTGTGGAAAGAGCACAAGACCTTTGCCCAATCTACTGTGCATTGGAATCAAACCTGAAATGTGATAGATTTCCTTTTAATCCCAATCAAATAATAGAAACGGCAATAACACTTGTCTGCAGCATTCACACATTGAAATAACAACTCATGTTACACTTTGGTGTGTAATAATAATAATAATAATAATAATAATAATAATAACAATAACAATAGAGTATCAATAAAAACATTCACACATAGAACAGTAAGTATATGTTAAAAATAACAGCTGTATTCAATGTCGACAGAGAAACTGCAAATAACATACAACGTGCATACATAGGAACACACATGAACAAGACAGGGTTGCTGGCATTGAATAATGGAACAAGTGGGGGGAAGGAAGGAGGTGCATTTATGTGCTACATAAACAAAGAACACAAAACTTTATATATATAGATATATGTTTATATATATTTGTGTGTGTGTATATTATATACCACATACATATGCATATATACTTGCTCACATTGACACACATACATATATTCCACACACATGCATATATACTGACACATTTTCACACACACACACACACACACATATATATATATATTTTTCCCACACACATGCATATATACTAGTACACATTCATACACACAGACGCACACAGTAATATATATATATATATATATATATATATAATAATAATAATAATAACAATCATACAGAGACAGCAGTACAGAAATAAAATACATGTTGGGCTGAATAATAGATTGAAAATAGCACACACACACGTTGCCACTATTCCAGCAAAATTCAATGAATCACAGACCAAATCCACTGTCCAGTCACCATAGAATATGCACAGCAACTTTTATGGTATTACTCTCTTTACATTCATTCAATCAGGTCAAGCTTTGTTCTGTCCTTGGTTTTATTCTCCCAGTGTCTGAAAGTTAATTATAAATCAGTGCTTGCCTGCCCACCCCCCTCTCTCTTTTCCCCTACCTCTGAACGTTTGGATATTGCGGGGTGAGGGCTGAGCTTTCTTCTCTTTTTTCCATATATACTTCAAAGATTGACTTTATCCATTTTTTTTTTAGGTCAAGGTTGCCTTTCATCTTCACAGACAGGAGTTTTGGTTTTGATTTTTAATGTTTTGGTCAATAAGTACCAGTGATACACTGGGTTTGATTCAGTTGGCGATATTCCACATTTGCTCTCAAAGAACAGAGAGAAAGGTATCATCCATGTAGTGTCTGGTTCCCATGCTAGCAGGGGTTGGACACAGTTGACAGGAGCTGTACAAGGCTCCATTTGTCTATTTTGGCTTGGTTTCTACAGCTGAATGCCCTTCCTAACACCAGCCACTTTACAGAGCATACTGGGTGTTTTTTACATGGCACCAGCACCAATGATTTTTATATGGCACCATCATTAGTGCTTTTAACGTGGCACCAGTACTTTTAGGTATTTGAGGATGAAATGTGGGTGGCAGGGGAGAGCCCTCCATAGACAAGCATTATCAAGGTGGTTTTTCATAAAATCACATTTTTTGTTTTCTTGCCTAAAATGTAGGGTTTTTGTGCCCAGCCATAAAGAAACTAATATTTGATAGTGATGTGGTAGGAACATTAAAACAACAGACTAAATAATTCATTGCATTTTTTATTCGTCTTTCTACATCCCAAGTTCAAATCCTGCCGTTTCAACCTCGCTATTGAGATTAATTAAATTAACAACATAACTCCTTCTGTAAGGGTTCATCATCATCATCATCATCAACCTTGGAGATTCCTTTGTCAATTCCTGGGACTCAGAGGGCCAGTTACCCAATTTTGAGGGCATGTAAGTGACTAAGATCACAATATTGCCCCTGAATGGGACACGAGTACATCATAGATTTACTTATTTGCATCTGAGCAGATTAGGGCAATGTGAAATAAGGTGTTTTGCTCAAGCTCACAACACACTGCCTGATGTGGGAACCGAACCCACGATCTTACGAGTGTGAGTGCAGCACCCTAACCACCAGGTTACACACCTTCACTCCATAAAGTTTGACTCTCTGCCAAAGTGAGAAACTTGGCGGAGGGTCAAAATTGCTGGCCATGTGCCTCAGTTAGAAACCAAAAAAGGAAAGTAGCAAGCTGGCAGAATTGTTAGCACACCGGGCGAAATGCTTAGCTGTATTTCGTCTGCTGTTTTGTTATGAGTTCAAATTCCACTGAGGTCAACTTTGCCTTTCATCCTTTCAGGGTCGATAAATTAAGTACCAGTTGAGTACTGGGTTCAATGTAATCGACTGTCTCCCTCCCCAAAATTTCAGGCCTCGTTCCTATAGTAGAAAGAATTATTGTCGGTACAATGACATCACAGAAGACTATGTCTTTGGATTATCAATAATTGCTTTCTCTTAACTCAAAGTTAGACTCTTTCTACAGTAAAGGCATGAGATTTATTTGCACTTGATTTTATTTTATTTTTTTTCTTTGGAAGAATATGAAGTAAGATTTGATGGTGTGGGCAGATCCAGCCACGTGAACAATTCTGATAACTTCGTGAAAAACATCACACTAAATAGGTATGCTGACAGTCATCTTCATGATCATCATCATCTCCAAGTAGCTAGCTGTTGACCATGTCAGAGACATCTGCTTTATAGTACCTACTCAGTCTCTCTCTCTCTCTCTCTCTCTATCTATCTATCTATCTCTCTTCATCATCCATCATCTTGGCAAAGAACCAAGGAAAGTATGTTTTAAACAACTCTTGGTTAATTGCAGAAGACAATTCTGTATGACTATCAGCCGTCTTGTGTTCTTCATAAAAAATCTCTCTGCATATGTGGAGCAGGGGGAAGGGGCACTCACTGAATGTGCTTGTTCGAGAGAAAAGAGAGGAATCGTTAGCATGAAATATGACAGTAACATCTGTGAGTAGAATGTCGTGTATTTCGTAAGATGTGTATCTTGTATCTTTTACTCATTTCAGTCAATTAGACTGCGACCATACTGGGGCACGGCTCTGAAGTGTTGTTAGTCGATTGAATCAAATCCAGGACTTATTTGTTTTTTTTTTTACAAGTCAGATACTTTTCTGTCAGTTTCTTTTTACCGAACCACTAAATTATGGGGATGTAAACAAACCAACACTGGAAACTGGGGAAACTGGCCCAGCGCTATGCTCCTTACAGAGTAATGTGAAATAATCAATATGGCCTTTCTCAATGTCTTAAGTTACATTGTTGACGAGGACTTTTTCTTCTTTGTTTTTCTTTTACATGGCACACGTGTGTGTGTGTGTGTGTGTGTGTGTGTGTGTGTGTGTATTCCCACATATATTATTAAAGCTAGTTTATGATTGGTTATATATATATATATATATATATATAAATATGATGATGGGCATTATCTTGATTCTCACTTCTTAATGTTTTTACTCTTGACTCTAATCCCTTCCCTTGAGGTTGACATGATAGTCCTCTCTGCCTCATGCCAGAGTGATATATTTCCCCTCCCTTCTTTCTCTTTATCTATTCCTATCTCTCTCTCACATCTATGATGAAGCAGCAATGCATCTCTTTCCCCTTTTAGGTAGGGGTGAGGTGTTAACTACATCTATCTCTCTTGTGCAAAAGTGATGTGACAGTTCTGTCTGTCATAATATACAAGAATGATTGATACAATGATCTCTCTCTCTCTCTCTCTCTCTGATGCAAGATTGATGTAGACATCTCACTCTGTCTCTTGCAGAAATGATGGGACATCTCTTCTCTGTATCCTGCAGGAATAACAAGACACCCTCTCTTTGTATCAAAGGAATGAGGACATCGCTCTGTCACTTGCAGGAATGATGTGACGTCTGTCTGTCTGTCTCTCTCTCTCTCTCCCTCCGTCTTCTGAAAGAGTGATGTGATGTCTCGCTCCATCTCGTGCAAGAGTGATGTAACAATTCTCTCTTTGTCTTGTACTGAAGTGATGTGATTATCTCTCTTGCTCCCTCCTTCTCTCACTCTCTTTTTCACCCTCTCTTTCTCTCTGTCTCTCTCATGTGGTGATGATGATGACGATGACGATGACGATGACGATGACGATGACGATGACGATGACGATGACGATGATGATGATGATGATGTATTGTCATTTCGCCAATACCATTTGAATGAAATCCGAAATTGTTTACGTTTCATCTCTCATCATCTGCCTCTTATCAGCACACCTGAAACTGAGGCATTACTACATGTCTGCATGTACACCTGCACATTCAGTAAGACACTGTGCACGTGCATGCATTCACACACACACACACACACACACACACACACACATCGTATGTGAGTCTGTCTGTTTGTGTTTTATATTCATTTAAACAAAAATGGATTTCTATGCTTTAATGTATGTGTTAGTGTATGTTCTAAGGAATGTGTGTGTAGGTGTGCGTGCGTGCGTATTCTCATGGCTGTGTACATGTGTGTTGTAAGTATGGATTGCATACATTCCAGTCTGTACGTTACATCCACTTACACAGATATTGATTTCTTTCTTTGTGTGTGTATGGTGCATTGGTATGTGCATGCATGCATGTCTGCGTGTGCGCAGTTACCTGTTCTTGACTGCGTGGTTCGTGGCACTTACATATAATTAATTACACCATTGCTACACCTAATAGATGTATGTGTGCCCCCGTGTGTGTGTGTGTGTGTGTGTGTCCACTTGTGATCATTCCCATGTGTGCTTGTCCACCTTATGACCATTCCTCCATGTGTGCCTGTCCACCTCTTGATCAAACCTCTGTGTGTCTCTGTCCACTTACGAGCACGTGTCTCTCCCCTTCTGTGTCATCTTACAAGCAGGTGTCTATGTCCACCTACAGCATCTCCGTGGTGTCTCTGTCCACTTCTGAACATTCCTGTGTGTCTCTGTCTTTATAGCTGTCCCTGTCCATTTATAAAACATATCTCTCAACTCCTGTCCACCTGTAACTGTGTCTCTGTCTTCCTCCGTTTTTTCAATGGGTCAACCATGTCCTCCTCCCTCTCCCCCCTCCCGCCTTCTCTGTCTCTCTTTGTCTACATTGTCAAGTCTACCAGTTTTCTTGTGACACTTGTTGTTGTTGTTGTTGTTGGGACATTTTCTTATTAACTGTCATTATTGATTATATTGTTAAATGTAACTACCTGAACACCCCCACTGCTGACCATGAACTCTGCCACTGATGTACAACCACAATGAATAAAAAAAAAAATTACAATTCTTCTCTCTTTCTCTCTCTCTCATACCTCCCTTGTTCCCCTCTGTGTTGCTCTTTTCCCTCCTCTCCATCTCCCAAGCCGTCATCTCTCCATTCTCTGGTTTCTTTCTTTCCACTTATCACCTTCCCCCTCTCTCTCTCTCTCTCTCTCTCTCTTTTTTCTATCTTTGTTTTTCTTCTTTTTTCTCTCCCCTCTCCTCTTTTCCTCCTACCCCAGTTCCCTCATCTCTCTCTCTCTCAGCAATAGTAGTCTGAGTGGGTCTTGTGCATGTGTGCGTGCGTGTGTGCACGCATAACAAGATAGAACTCCACATTGATTGATCGAAGCTGCTGATAGACACTAGTTGCTGCGAGGATAGAGGACTGTAAACAGAGAGGGAGAGAGAGAGAAAGAGTGAGAGAGAGAAGAATGTAGACAGAGAGAATACAGCATGAAAGAGAGGAAGGGAGGCGGAGACGAGGGAAGGCTTCTATTAAACCACCACGGTGAATAATCGCAAGTTCAGTTAAAGGTGTAATTCTGTACAGAGACCACAGAAGCTTTCACTCAACAACAAACGAAAGAGAATTTGGCACAGTTTCGAATCCTCTCTGGCTTTTTCCAAAGCAGTTCTTACCTTTACAACCACCACCACCATCTTCAGTGTTACGCTACTTATTTTGGCATCTTACTATGATAATTTTTTAGTTTTGTTGTTTTTCTTACGGACTTTGAGAATCTCTTGGTTTATTTACCAATCTAGCTGCCTGTTCTTCTATTTGTCTGTCTGTCATTCCAAGAAAACCTGAAGTAGTTTGTTGATTGGCAAACCATTTCTTTTGGTTTTATTGAGAGATTTTTTTTCTTTAAAAAACAAAAACAATTTTTTTTCTTTCATTACTTTTGTCTTTTTAATATTCATTCAACTTGGAATGGAATATTATTCCTGTGACTGATTTTTGCAAAACTGCAAGCCTTATTTCCAAAGGATAAAAAAAAAAGAAAAAAAGTTTTGGTAAATTTAGTGCCATTTTGTGCCACACTGGACTGTGCAGATATTTTTAAAACAGTGATCGTTCTGTTTTGTTTTTCTTTTTAAAAACAAAACAAAAAATAATAATATTCAACAAGGAGAATTGATAATCTGTAAAACAAAAAACAAAAAGTTCCATCATGCATATCAATGAGAAAAAGTTGATGACTGGTTTTAAAAGTAAGTCTTTTCTCGCTTTGTTTTTCTCTTGTTTTTGTGATTTAGCTCTAGGTTAGCCCCAATTGAGTAGACAAACCTATTCCAGCAATAATCATTATTTCTATTATTTTTTTTTTTCAAGAATTTTGTATATCTAAGACTAGATTATCCAATGTGTTCTTTGTTTTCATTTTGTTTGTGTTTTTTGTAAAGTGGTAGAGTACAATTTGAGGGTGATTTAGTTGCTATTTTTGGCAGATCAAGCCCTAGTTCATCCCTGATTGAGTAGACCTAAACCAGGAATAATCTTTATTTTTTCAAGCATAGTGTATCTAAGACTTTCTATTTTTGTACAAACCATCAGAGTATGATTTGAGGGATATTTAGTTGCTGTTTTTTGCAGATCAAGCAACCATTTAGAGACTCCTTGGTTATGTTTTATAGGAAAGAAAGACCAGAAAAGACAGAGACTCCACAAGCAACAAAGATTGACATTTGTTGTTGTTTAGTTACAGGTCATCTTCAATCAAACAGACCAGTCTTTAACCCCAGGTGTTCTCTGATCAGTAAAATCTATGATCAATAGACATTACAACCATGATCATCATTTTGTTTTTGCAGACACAGTGTATCTAGGGCCACATCGCCCAAAGTAGCCTTCTGTTTTTGGTTAAAGATAGTCAGTGTGAGCTGGGGGAGATTTGGTTGCTATTTTTAGAAGGTCAGGTGACCACTACAAGCTCTATTGACGGTTCATAAGGTTGACAGGGTTTTTTCACTGTTACTGTGCAGTGAAAAACCACAAGATGGAGTGAGATAGTGTGAGATCCACCTAAGCCATGCCAGCATGGAGAAACAGACATAAAATTATGAGATGATATCTAATAATTGCAAGAATTGTAGCTAGCAGCCTCAGTGGGGTATCTGGCTACAGTACTTAAAGATTAGTCCAATAATTCATACCCTGTTACTCTATCTATCGGTCAAATGATGTGGCTCTCAGTGGCTCACTTGACCTTATTGTAAATAGGTACCATGAGTAGGGCAAGTGCAGCTCAATGGGTGTTAGATTGTTTCCTTGTGAAGATGCATGGCTTAGTGGTTAGAGTAATCAGCTTATGATCGTAAGGTTGTGAGTTCAATTCCTGGTTGTGCATTTTGCCCTTGAACAAAAACCACTTTACTTTATTTCACATTGCTCCAGTACACTCAACTGACAAAAACGAATTTACTTGTATTTCAAGAGGGTCAGAGCCTTGTCACATCACATTCCATGTGACTCGGAATCGCCCTGAGACCTACATTAACCCTTCTGTTACCATATTTCTGTTGAGATACTCTGTGTTCTTTCAATTAATCTTAAATATAACGAAGACTTTAGTAAAATATCTTAATTATCATTAAGCTAGTGTTAGGAACATAAATTGTGACTAAGGTTTGGTGGAAGATTTTAATTCAGAACTTTTGAAAACAAGACAATTGTACTACAGAGCCAGAGGCAGTTTCAGCCAGGTTGGTATCAAAAGGGTTAAGGGTATATATGTCTGTGGAGTACTCAGCCACTTGCACATGGATTTCATGAGCAGGCTGTGCCATTGACTGGAATTCTAGTCATTGTAACCGATGGAATGCCAGTAGAGTGTTTCATAGCCTCGCAATGTTGATTCTTGCCAGTGTGTTTTGGAAAGTGAATAGGAAATCTTTACGGATTCTTTGTGTGTTGTGTGGTGTCTGTTACATTTGAGACAAACTAATGACTGAATTTAAACAAAAGACAAATCTACCTAATTAATTAGAGTTTATTTTACTAATTGGTTGTTTCTTTTCAGCTGATGTTTACTTCTTTGCCTGCCTGTTACTATTAGTTACTAATTAGATTGTTTATAATTACAATGGTTAATTTGACTGGATTTAATTAGCTCTTAAATTTTTTTTGCATTTTTTTTCTTTTGTCTCTATATTTCTGTTTGTTTGTTTTTTTTTACCACCACATGGAACTAGTTTTGAGTTACTGAAAAAAGTTGGGTTTTTTTTTTTTTTGTATCTTAGAACAATACGAGATCAATTTTCATTGGTTACCTGAACGTTCCCTCCTTTACTATATGTCTACACACACACACTGCTCTGTTAGTTTATATTGTACAAGTATTATACCCTTCTTGTTAATCCACCCAGCCTAACTGGCAAATTAAATTACCTTTTGCAATTTCAGTTCTGAGAAAAGAATCACTTAGATTGATGACAATTAAAATATAATTTGCTTTTGTTGCCACATAATTTCTTAATTTAGAATTAATATAACAATGTTTCTTTGTTAATTGAGTTTTTCTTTTGTTTTTTTGTCTTCTCGGAGAAGTGGATCTAGTCAGATTGAGCTGTTTGAATGTCTGACCAAAATAAAACCATGTTAATATATAAGTTACATAGGGTGGCAAGTTGGCTGAATCATTAGCACACTGGGAAAAATACTTAGTGGCATCTCATCTGTCTTTACATTCTGAGTTCAAATTCTGTCATGGTTGACTTTGCCTTTCATCCTTTCAGGGTCACTAAAATAAGTACCAGTTGAGCACTGGGGGTCGATGTAGTCGACTTACTGGCCTTGTGCTAAAATTTGAAATCAATATATAAGTTACATACAACTTACTGAAGTGAATTAATAAAATCAATAATGATAATATACTGGGGTTGAAATATTTGACTACACCTTTGTAGGAATTGGCCTTGTACCTCGAGAAAAATATATTAGAATTTCTCCCACCCTACCAATTGATTTCGTCTACGTAGTTAGATCAAGAATCTTATTTTTTTTCCAAAACAACAGTTTTCTTGAAGAAGCTTTATATATTAGTAACTACTTCAAGAAAAAGAAAGAAAAAAATCATGGATATTTAATCAACATTTTAGTTATTTTTTTTTATTGTGTATCTTTCAAGTTTCTTTTTTCTTTTTATAGTATATAAAGTTAATTAATCTATAGAATTGATTATGAAAGCCACTACCCACTCTCTCATCCATTCACCCACAATTCCCTATTCAGTAATGCTGTGCCCCCTTGGTATATTACATTTGTTCTCATTCTTCTGAGTAATAAATGGCAGAGAAGCCATACAGGAATTCTTCTTTGCATTCAAAACCAATAGACATTACAGTATTAACGTATTTCAGCAAAGAAGAATTTTTGTTTTGGTAACTTAATACGAGTTGCTGAGTTCTTTGTGTATAAGTGTATGTGTGTGTGTGTGTGTGCACACACATATACACATAATTATAGATGACAATGATGATATATATATACAAACTCTCACATGTTTGTACACACACACACACGTGCATGCATATATGTATATATATATATATATATATATATATATAAAACACGGCATTGTAGAGAGGACAAGCCAATTGCTTTCAGAAAAATGATGCGTGTTCTAAATTGTTACTGAAGAGAATGAAGTAAGCAACTAATACAAGATATTATTTAGTTTGTGTGTGTGTTTGTCGTGTATACATGCACACACACACACACACACATACATTAGCCTGGTACAACCCTCATGGCTCATAGGTTCCTATCGAACCATCCAGCCCATGCCAGCATGGAAATAGGGATGTTAAACAATGGTGATGATGATGACTAATATACATATATATATATATATATGTATATATATAAAAGAAACTGCTCAAGCATATATATAAGGGAGAAAAAGTGAAAGGGAGGGAGAGTGAGAGAGATAATCTTACCTGATAGGGTAATGAAACAGTATTCTTTATTTACCTATAAACATTCCAACTGACCTACTAAAGCCTTATTCATGGGTTATTTTTAGAAGCAAGCGATCTGTTTTTTTGCCCACCCCCACCAAATGATCTCACAAGATGTTCTGTTTTTGTTTTTTAACTTAGGTCTCAATGTTTCAACGCTATTATATAAATACATCAATATATCAATTCAGTCACGAAGATTGTTTTGTTTTGTTTTTTCCCTCCATTTTTCCCTCTCTGAGCCTGTACTCTGCCTTTCAACATGCAAAAAATAGTAGTCGGGTTACTCTAAAATTCCATTGTATCCTGTCAGAAAAATACATATTGGATGTGGTCTTGGGTTCTTCCCTGCATATTGGAAAAAATGGAATGGTCATGGTTGGGACGCCTTTGATCACTAGGTTGACCTTGGGTTAAACAACAACCACTACATTTTGTTTATGAACCAATGATGGCAGGTGGGGGCTCTATTGATCACTCAAATATGCTAGAATTAGCAACTGAATCTTCCCAAATCACGTCCTAATAACCTTGAATAGTAAGTGGGGCACATTGGACAATGTAATCTAAGGTACATTGTGCCCTGAAAAATATTCCAGGTGGTCAGCGCTAGAGTGCTTTCGATCATTGAGTCTATTTCACTCAAGTCACCTGGGAACTCTCAGCTCATTTATTTATTATGTTACCTATTTTCAATGTATTGAATGCGGCTACAACACTGGCTCTAACACAATACCACAATACAATACCCTATCATACATAACACAGCCTGTATGGAAGTCACTAGTTGACAAAATAAAGTCTATTCAACCGGTCTTATCAGAAAGTCTGACCTCTGACATTCGACATTTAACGTTTGGGAAGCAATTTATTTTCTTTCATCCAAAACCAATTAATCATTTTGTTGCTATTTCTTCCTAAAAGTATTGTGTGTGTGTGTCTGACTGGGGGTTTATTGTCTTCATGTGTTTGTGTGTGTTTAGCCCAGGGTTCAAACCTAATTGAACAGGCGTTCCACCTGTGACCATCCCAGCTTCCCCTCTGGCATAGTTTGCATTACCTAAGACTACACTACCCAATGTGTCCCTCTCTTTATAAGATGGCTGGGTGGAACATAATTTGAGTAAGCTTGACTATTATTTCTAGTATGTCAAGTGAATACATAGAAGCTCCTTTTGTTGAGTTATGTCAGTTCATTGTTGTTGTTGTTCAACACCAAATCAACTCTAATCAGGCAGAATTATAATCACAGGCATCACATTTTTTTTTTATGTATTTTGAATTACTTTGTGTAAAATGACCCTTCATTTTAGAGTTAAAGAAACTTTGTTAGAGAGAGAGAGAGAGAAAGTATGTGTAGTAGACGCATGCATGGCCAAGGGGTTAAGAAGTTTACTTGCAATGCCGAGGTCCCAAGTTTGATCCCACTTTTTGGACATGTTGGGCTAGCCTTAGATAAACAGGATTTGTGGAAGTCCATTCAATGGACTGTAATTCAAAAGTGCATTCTTATCTCTTTCTCACACACACACACACACAATCTCATTTATTCTGCCTGTGAAATACACAGCTACTTAAATACTTTATATACACACACACATATATATATATACATATATATAATTCAATGAGGCGGCAGTTCAATTGATTAAGCAACGGAATGCCATTGTCAAAAGCCAACAAAGTGTCTGCTTGCTTAGTTACTTTACAATGCATGGTGACAACACAAGTAGGAAATGTGGCACACACACACACACACACACTCTCTCTCTCTCTCTCTCTCTCTTTCATATACACCTACACAGAATGTGATGTATTTAGAGTATCTAAAATATTTTGGACTGTCATAGCCAACTTGTTTGACACCCACCACTACCACCACCTTAAACAATTACAGAGTTTTTGTGCTGGGTATTTTAATGAGGAGGAACCCTGAAGATTCCAGCTGCTATTACCCCTTAATTATTTGTTAAAAGTGTTGCTTATAGTGTTTTAAGCTGTTATTGTATGTTCCCAGTCATTTTCTGTTGTATGTATGAGAGAGGAACAGACTTGAATGGCAGGAAAAGAAATTTTCTTTATATCTCCCCCTCCCCCACACACTCACACTCAGTTAAATTCTTGAGTGTAGCCAGATAAATGTTAAAGCCAGGAAGCTTGTAGAATGACTTCATTCACTGAAAGCATGCTGTAAGCTGTTAATTAGTTGTTAGGCTCAAAAGAAACACCTATTATCAGGATGTGCTGTAAGTTCTGTCTAATTATGAGCTTGAACCTGTTTTTTTTTTGTTTTTTTTTCATAGAACTTATAAATATTGGTGACATTCTTCATCATCATTATCATTTAACATCCACTTTCCATGCTGGCATGGGTATGACAGTTTGACCTGGAATCAACAAGCTCCAGGGTTGTGTCATGCCCCAGAGCTATGTTTTGTTCTAGGGCTGTATCCATGCTCTACGGCTGTATCCATGCACCACGGCTGTATGCATGCTCTAGAGCCTAGTGTTTCAGCAAAGGAGACAGATAGAATAAGTATCAGCTGTAAAAGATATGTACTGGTGGTGCCCCACCATGGTCACAGTCCAATGACTGAAACCAGCAAAAATTGAAAGATAAAGAAGATAATTAAATTTGCGTATTAGATATCATGTTTGTATGAGGGGGTGCTGTAAAGTTTCTGGCTTTGGTTAAAAGAAAATACAGGAGGATCAGTTAATTATGATTTTATTCAACATATTTTCCCTCTCAGATTCACACACTTATTGCAGTAGTCCTTTAGTTTTTCTAAGCCCTGTAAAAGAACTTGGAAGGTTGGGCCTCCAGTCAGGCCTTTCACGATACCCTCAAAGCGAGGAACTTTTCAGCATCCTCTCATACTTTTAAACAAATAAATCCTAAAACTACTTCAGACTATCAACTCTAGATATGGTCTGTCTTGAGCAGTTTTTTGGCAGGAACATCAAGGTATTTGGTTTCTTAAAACCCCATTTGCTGGTTTCATCTTTGTCCCATTGTTTATATCTGCTGTCTGAAAATACTGATGTCAGTTAAAGAAGAAAAGTCTCCGCCCCCTAATATTACTCCACCTTTTCTCCCTAGTTCTTGTTACTTGTTTATTTTGGTTCTGTCTGTGTCTGTTTACATATCCAATGAAAACCTAATTTTATATGTATATATGTTGTTGTTCTGTCTTATTTCAAGATTTCTTGCCAATAAAGAAAGAGCTGGTTTCTAATCTTGATCCAAGGCTCCTTCATTAGAATTTCACAAACATCAACAGGGTATTTTCATATGTTTGTGTGCATGTATACAGCATTTGCAGTCAGTATGTTTAGTTTTATATATGTACTCTCATGCATATAGATGCATGTCTAGATATGTACACATATGTACTTAGATGCTAAGAAACTGAAAGAAGCCTGTTGTGTGTGTGTGTACATAGATATGTATATATGTATGTGCATATATATATATTCCCCACCACCACTTGAGAACTAATACATTTCTGATGTATTAGTTAAACTAATGCTATATAATACATTTGTCCAAGGTGCCAGACAGTGGGATTGAACTGAGAGCTACGCAGTTGCAAAGCAGTTTTCTTAATGACACAGGCACGCCTGCACCTCATATATAGTAAACACACACACACACACACACACACACATTTTGTATGTGTGTGTATACTATATCTATCAACACTTCAGAGAACTGTCTGTCTGTTGTGTATGTTGCCATGCCCCCCCCCCTCTCTCTCTCTCTCTCACACACACACTCAGAAAAGACCAGACTCTTTATCTTTTCTTTATGTAATTGTATGTGATGACAATTTCTGTCTCCCCCCCCCCGTCTCTCTCTCTCTCTCTCTTTACTCCTTATCTCTCCCATCTTATCTCTGTCTATTTCTCCCCATCCATCTATTTCTCTGTATGTATATGTATGTGTGTGTATGTGCATGCTACATATGTATGTATGTCCACAGTCATTGGCTGTCCTTCACTATTGGAATGGAGACTAGAATCTCCAATAGACAGCCACTATCTTTCCACACCGGCCACATTTAAAATGTCTCTGACAGTATACAGTTATCTAATCTATGATCTCCTCTGTATTTTAAAAGAAGACATGGATGAGATGAGAGATGGAGGAGGGTGTTGAAAGTTGACTTGTCAGGGAGCCTGTATGTATGTATGTGCGTGTGTGTGTGTATGATACTAATAGAGACTAACTTTGTGTTTAGACACAGAGGAATGTTATTCTTTGGTTGTATCAAACTTAAAAGTGAACCGTGTTTGTGGCAGTAACAATAATACTAAGTCTTAGCTTGTGTGTATCGTTAGCATGCCAAGCAAACTGCCTAGCAGCATTTTGTCTGTCTTCACATTCTGAGTTCAAATTCCACCAAGGTCAACTTTTCCTTTCATCCTTTCAGGGTTGATAAAATAAGTACCAGGGTCAATGTAATCAATTTAACTCCCCCCCCTCCCGAACTTGCTGGCTTTGTGCCCAAATTTGAAACTAATATTAATATGCGGTCTCTTGCTCTGACACTCCTGGGAAAGGCATACACATCACCATACTACAGGCATGGCTGTGTGATGAAGAAGTTTGCTTTCCAACCATGTGGTTTCCTGTTCAATTCCACTGTCTTGGGCAAGTTGTTCTTCTACTTACTGCTCCAAGCCAACACAAAGCCATGTGAGTGGATTTGGTAGGCAGAAAAATGCAAGAAGGCATTGGGTGTGTGCACATGTACATGTGTGTGTGTGTCCCCTTGACTTAACATAGATCGATTGTTGTAAATGAATATCATTCATTTCAAATATTGTGGAGGCCTGTCCAGCCATGGGGAAATATTACTTTGCTTGGAAACAGGTGAGGGTTGGCAACAGGAAGGGCATCCAAACCTAGAAAATAAAACATCTGATCACTGCAACTTTGGGAAAGCAGATGTTAAAACAACAACAATGATGGTGATGAGGATGATGATGAGGAGGAGGAGGAGGAGTCCAGGGAGTTAAAAAAAAAAAAAGTAATGATATTTAATACACTGATTGTGAGTGTGTGTGTGTATAAGCTAACAGGCAAAGCACACACAAACCACATATGCATGCGCACATATGCACCCAGCCAAACACACACACATTTCTTTGGAGAATGAATATCAATCTTTTTTTATCATAGATCTGAAACACTATATGGGATTCTGATAGTTTGTGTTTGGTATGTTGTTTGATAATAGACAGGACATGTTGACAGTGTGGAACCATTCTCTTTGAGTTATTGAGAAATTAACCCCCCCCCCCCATGATAACTTTTTAAAAATTCCTGGCATCAATTCATACAACTGGACATTCTTCTACAAGGTGGTGCCCCAGCATGGCCACAGTCTAATGACTGAAACAAGTAAAAGATAAAAGAAGATACTAAATGACTTGAGATCCAAGAGTGGAGATTGAGGTTGGTTGGCCACTGCTGGAGAAGTAAAGAAGAACTTGTGAGTAATTGTGTTGCTGTGGACACCAAATCATGGTACCACAGAAGACATATATATACAACAGCTTGCAGATGTTGGATGCCAAGTTGAAGCCCTAAAATCATTAATGGAAGATTGGGAGGGATGGAGAGAGGTAGTCAGGCTGGCCTGGGCAATGAGTCTGATTGGATGATGCCGCAATCAAAACAAAAATGACTTGAATAGCTCACAGTCAGATACCACAGGGCTTCACTATCTATTTCTACCAGTTACTTAACCAATCATGTACATTCAAAGACAACTATTCTCATGAAGAGTGCAGCACAAAGAGCTAGAATTACCATGTGCAGCCTGCAGATTATAAAGGCTTAAAGTAGGCTAATAATCTTCATAAACATTTGAATTAACAGCTGCCAAAATATATGCCCTTTCTCTTTGTTTAACAACTCCCTATGTTTATTTCTCTGTGGCAGATAGCCAGCCAACCATTTTAGGAATGGGGGCTAGCTATGTTATACACTTTAACAGGGTTCTCGCTCATCATCGCCATATTATCAAGCTCCCCCACCATATGGCTGTTTCTACGCTGTATATCTGATTGAGCGGTGGGGGACACAGTAAGAGGGAGAAATTCTTTGTCTGAGATAACATGAAGACAAAGAAGGTAATTTGATTCTGTAAGATTCTTGCCTCCACATGGACAGACTGTGAAGCAAGAAAACCCAAGGCTTGCCGCATTAATTCTGCCAATACACTTCACCTACATATCATGGCGCCTTTCTTTAAACACAAATAGCTGTTTCACTTCTATTCTGATACAAACAAAATATAATAATGGTCTCATTATTATTAAAATTATTATTATTTGCTTGGCGGCATTTCGTCTGTATTCATGTTCTGAATTCAAATTGAGATCAGCTTTGCTTTTCATCCTATAATAGCAAAGAGCACGCCAGGTAAAATACTTGGCAGTATTTCAGGTGTCATTACGTTCCGAGTTCAAATTTCGTCAAGGTCAGCTTTGCCTTTAGGTCTGATACTTATTCTAGCAATCTCTTTCGCCGAGTAACCAAGTTCACAAGGATGTAAACAAAACAGCACCGGTTGTCAATCTGTAGGAGGGGAGACAGATGCAAGGACATACACACAAGTGCTTCTTCACAGTTTCCATCTGCCTGATTCACTTGCAAAGTATTGGTCGGCTAAGAGCTATAATAGAAGACACTTGCCTGCAGTACTATGCAGTGGGATTGAACCCAAAACCACGTAGTTGCAAAGCAAGCTTCTTAACCACACAGCCACGCTTGTTATTATACACTTGTTGATCGAAGCAACATCTTTATTGAAGCACAATTTTTAATGTTTAATTTGAATATGACAGTGATAGAATGGTTTGTTTACTGTTGTTACACATTGTGTTTACATCCAGAGGGATCATTGTATGGCATCTTAATTTGCAGTGTGAAGGGGAAAGAAGGGATGGCGGGGTGGGGGAAATCAATTCAAGTGTTTGATTAATTATTTGACCTTTTTAGATTAAACCTGAACATTTTGTTTGTTTTTTGTTATATTTTTAGGAGTTTAGTGTTTAATTCACTTCATTAATGTGTGTGTGTGTGTACACGTGGAGAAAGAGATAGCTCCTATGCTGGCATAGTGGGAGGGTCTTAGTGTCTTTAATGTATGTTATTGTTGTTGTTGTTGTTCAGCTCTATATTGCCTTGATTGATTAGATCTTCTGGTCAGTGATATTTAAATCATTTAACATTTAAACCAGTTATTTTACCCATTTTATGTTCAAACTAACCAGATCCTGCTTCTCACACCTACCCTGTGATATCGTCCTAAAAAAATAATCACATTATTGAAATCTCAAAGCCTACAAGATAATCTTTTCTACTCTAGGCACAAGGCCCAAAATTTCGGGGTAGGGGGCCAGTCGATTAGATTGACCCCAGTATGTAACTGGTACTTAATTTATTGACCCCGAAAGGATAAAAGGCGAAGTCAACCTTGGCAGAATTTGAACTCAGAATGTAAAGACAGATTAGTTACCGCTTTCGAAACTATGCAAAAAGCTGGCACTGGAGCTAAAAACAGCTCTATAGCTTGCTGGATCCTGTGAAACTGTCCCAGCCCATGGAAAACAAATGTCGAATGATAATGATGATGATAGCACATGTTGCTCAGTGGAACAAATATCTGAACTACACATTATCAAAGCGGTTGCAGATCTATTTATTTTATCATTATATTCACAGCATTACGTTTTTTTGCAAACAGATGTTGAAGTACTCAATACAAAGAATTTGTTAATATACATTTATATTATAAATTTATTCATTGGAAAACCTAATGTTTTACTTTACTGTTGTGTTTTTCTTTTGCAGTTAATACCAAGATGTCTGAAAACACGTTGTCAACCACGCATATGATCATCATCGCTGTTGTATGTTCAGTGATTCTCATAGTACTGGTCGTCGTACTTGTTCTCTTCCTCTACTGGCGGAACAAATCCCAAAGTACGTATTGTCATTCTCTCTTGTTTAATTCCAAGTTTTGCATTATTTAACTTGACATCCGTTTCACATGGGACCTGTCTGCTTGCCTTACTTACATCCATCCCCATTTGTCATTCTGTAGTAGATGTCTGCCACAAATTCTATATAGTATTGCATCCAAATTGATGGAATAGGTTTTTATGGATAACCCGCCATACTGCACGGACACCCACCCACCCACACACAAACAATCTGTCTGGCTCACATGAAATTAAGTAACTGACTCTCTCTCTCTCTCTCTCTCTCACATGGAACTATCTTTATCTCATGAAATCCTCTCTCTCTATCTATCTCTGTCTCTCTCTCACATGGAACTATCTCTTTCTCTCACACACATATACGCACATGAAACTAATTCTCTCTCGCTCTCACATGGAATTAATTCTCTCTTTCTCTCTCGCATAAAACTCTCTCTTTCTTTCTCACAAACTCACCCATACACACACACACACACAACCATCTTAAGATCTCTTAACCTCATCCATCACAGTATATTGATAGATGCTTTCTAAAAGCTTCCAAATTATACACGAGGAGAAAACGGGGAAAGTATATAAATACTTTTGTCTTCCAAGCGCATCAGTTACACAAATGAAACGGTTCCAGACAGGAATCAGAATGAGATTGAATCTTCACATGAAAGAGTTATTACATCGAAATGATTTTCTGGCGAGAAAATTGCTAACTGAAACAGCTATTACGAAGGATTATGGGTTGGTGTGGATTTTAAAGGATTAATGTGTTGGCACCACAGCATATGAGGTGGAAGTAATTATAACCAATGTTGTCTGCCAGTGGTAGTGGGTTTTAAAGATTACCAAGGGAATCTAATGGGTATCTAATGGGCTTCTACATGGTTTCCATCAACAAAATTTCACTTACATGGTATGGGTCAACCCAAGGTTATATAAAAAAAAACCAAATTATGCTTCCCCAAGATGGAACTCAAGACCCCATGCTACAAAGTGAAGTTTTTAACCATTCAGCCATACTATACCTCTGTGTGTGTGTGTGTGTGTGTGTGTGTGTGTGTGTGTGAGTGAGAGTGAGAGAGAGAGAGAGAGAGGTTTTTTTCTCTTAGTAGGCATAGTATTACTGAACAGAGAACTGTCCCCTTCAAGAAGCCATGTTGTTTTAATACCATATGTAACTTAGAGAGTTGCGGCTAGGGAGGAGACAATAACATCAGTTTCTATTTTCTTTAGTTTCAAAGAAAAATATTTCTTTCTGAAAGGAACAAAGTTAACAAAAGTAAAAAGCCTACAGCAGGGGTGGGGGTTTCTGTTGATGTTGTTGTTGTTGTGTTAAACATCTTCACTCTCTCACACCATCACATATTTTTGCTCTGTGCTAGGGAATTATATTTCAGTGAATTTGGGGCAGGGCTTTTTTTTTTTTTTTCTGTATTTTATTTTAACTTGTTTCTTATGTAAAGGGGAGGGAGCAGAAAGAAGGGCCTCTTTAACACAAGAAGGGGAAAAAAATATTCCCACGCTTCTTCCAGGAGTTCAGTTAGTTGTCTTTGTGTTCGCCTCTGCTTAACATCTCCTTTAGACTACTTCTACAAACTTGTTGATCCTAAAACTTTCGAGAGAAGAAATGGAGCCAGGTAAGAGAATATACATACATACATATAATATATTTAAAAACAAAATGAAACTCAAAAATATTTTCGAATCTGATTCAATGTTAATTTTTCTTCAGTTTGATTATTTTTATACTGTTCGTTAACCTTTTCATCACCATATTTTTGTTGAAATGCAGTGTTTTTGTTTCAGTTAATGTTGAAAATAATGAATGATTTAGTAAAGTAACATTCTGATTATCAACCTGGTGTTTAGAACATAAATTAACACAGAATTTTGATGAAAGGTTATAATTTAGATAGCTTTAAAACAATAAGTTCAGCAGGAGTGGCTGTGTGGTAAGAATCTTGCTTCCCAACCACATGGTTCCGGGTTCAGTCCCACTGCATCGCTACTTGGGCAAATGTCTTCTACTATAGCCATGGGCCGACCAAAGCCTTGTGAGTGGATTTAGTAGATGGAAACTGAAAGAAACTCATCGTGTGTGTCTGTGAGTCTGTGTTTGTCCCCCCACCATCGCTTGACAACCAATATTGGTGTGTTTACATCCCCGTAACTTAGTATTTAATTTATCAATCCTGAAAGGATGAAAGGCAAAGTTGACCTCAGTGTAATTTGAACTCAGAATGTAAAGATGGCTGAAATACCACTAAGCAGTTTGCCCAGCATGCTACCTTGATATAATGATAATAACGATAATAGTCCTTTCTACTACAGGCACAAGGCCTGAAATTTTGAGGGGGAGGGCAAGTCGATTAAATTTAACCCCAGTGTGTGACTGGTACTTATTTCACCAACTCCGAAAGGATGAAAGACAGTCAACGTCAGCAGAATCTGAACTCAGGACATAAAGATGGATGAAATACCGCTAAGCATTTTGCCTGGTATGCTAACAATTCTGCCAGCTCACTGCTTTTATATAATAACAACAACAACATTAATAATGATGATAATAATAATAATAATAATAATAATAATAATAATAACAAAGGACTTAGCCAAGGTCTTAAAACTGTTTCTAAAAATCTGTATCAATCATATTAGATTAATGCATGATTGATTATTTCAAACAGTATATTTTATAAATAGAATAATTGAATAAATTTACACTCTATTAAAGGCTAAATTAAACTTTGTGTAGAATTTATTTTGTTTTGATATTCAACATGATTTTTATGATTTTCCTAGGATCTATTACAATCCAAAATGTTGAATTTTATTCTAATCAAATCACATTCCTTTAAATCCTTAAGCAAAAGAATAACTTTTCTTCATTTCCGGCTTGTTGCTGGTTTCGATTCCATCCATCTATTCCGTTGTCATTTGATAGAATTCCAGAAAATGGTTTATTTGCTTGTAATTCCATCCAGTCTAGCTGCTGCCTTTCATAAATCTTTCCTTTCAAAACAGAAGGTTGCGTTTAAGTTTCCTCAGCATTTTTGTTGTTGTTGTTGTTTTTTATTCCTCCTTTACATTCTTCTTCAAGGGAGCAAATATGGGAGTTAGCATTCGGGCAGCGGGGTAAGTTGGCAGAAGATTGACATAGATACCTTGCCTGCCACATTTAATTCTAACTACTTCCAGATAAAGGGGGTTCTTGTTACCCTTAAAGCAGCCAGCAATTTCACATGGGAAAAGTCTGTTTATATTAGACTAACACCTTTCTCCTCTCTGCAAAGAGAGGTACCATATGTAATGTGAGTCAATCTTCCAGCCTTTGCTTCCCTCCTAAACACCCAACAAGGGGACTCTAATATTTCACAAAATTCACAAAGACAAACATTATCTCATTTCTTTCTCAAATGAAAAACAGTTTTATTGGCTGTCTGTGATGGGATTAGTCAATGGAAAGTGGACGGTTATTTTCCATCTTTTCTTTGTTTCAGTAATTGGACTGGGGCCATGCTGGGGCACTGCCTTGAACGGTTTAGTCAAACAAATTGATCCCAGCACTTATTATTTAAGCCCAGTGCTTTTTCTTTTGGTCTCTATTTGCCAAAGTTATGTGGACACAAACAAACTAACACTAGTTGTCAAGTAGTGGTGAGGGACAAACACAAATATATATATATATATGATGGGCTTATTTCAGTTTTCATCTACCAAATCTGCTCTCAAGGCTTTGGTCAACCTGGAGCTTATATTAGCGAACACAGGCCCAAGGTGCCATGTGACAGGTTTGAACCTAGAACCATGTGGCTGAGAAGCAAACTTCTTACCACACAGCCATGCCCAAAACCCTTTTGATGCCAACCCAACTCAAATAAGGCCTGACAATACTAAGCATTCATGTTGCAGTTAAAATATTGATCACAGTTCCATAATACAAATGATATGATAAGCTATCAGTTGATCCAACACCAATATAGTATGATATATACAAATATTTTTATAAACCTTTGAAAATTTTAATTATATTGAAAATTAATTAAAACACAAAATAGCAGTCTCTCTACTCATTAAAAATTTAGTCACGAAAGGGTTAATATTCTTAGTTGAAATTTTGTCTTTCTTCTATCCAGGAAATCAGATATAAAATAAATATCGATAACATAGTGTTCTTCATTAAGTAACAAATTGGTTTGCAGATTCTTAGCTTTCATGGAGATGGTCTTGAATCTGCTTTCAGAAATTGAGAGCATCTGGGAGAGGAAAAACAACAAAAATGAAGAACACAAATATAACTATAACTAAGTCTTTTCTTATATAATTCAGTTCACATCAAGGTTGCAATATAGGAATATTAAATTGACTCTGAGTATTTGACTGGATACTTTGCCAACCCTGGAAGGATGAAAGTCAAAGTTGACCTTCATGGGATTTGAACTTGAAATGTGAAGGTGCAAGCATGTCTGTGTGGTAAGAAGTTTTCTTCTTAACCACACGGTTCTGGGTTCAGTCCCATCACATCTCACCATAAGCATTTTTACAGGGTCAAGGAAATAAAGTACCTGTTGAGCAGTGGGGTCAATGTAATCGACGTACCCCACTTCCCTAAAACTGCTGGCCTTGTGCCAAAAGTTGAAATTAATATATGAAGTGCCAATTCCAGAATAGTAGATTAGCAGATTTGTTAGAATGTAGGATGAGAGGCTTTGTGAGTTCAAATCCTACTAATAATTCCAGAACTATTAATTGACCACGGGGCCTCAATCAATTATGAAAGCAACAATGGTTGGGTTAGGATTATAACACTGCTACTACTTTAGTCAAACAATAATAACAATTTATCATTCACCTGTAAATTTGCTTTCCATTAAAACAAACAAAAAAAGTCTGCTTTGAGCTTACAAGTTTATGAGAGTGGAGCTTATCTGGTCAGTTTTTTTTCTGAATTTCCGAGGGATGTAATCTGAGAGTATAATTCTCTCCATTGAACAAGGCACCAGTACATTGCAAGATTAACCCCCACCTCGACTCTAATAGCATTAGTATTAATTTTCAGCTGAGTGTACTTGTGCAACACTGCCTTGTCTAAGAACTGAACCCCCAACCAAATGAGCACAAGCCTTAACACTTTAACCACTAGTCCACATGCCTTCAAAAGAGAAATAAAACATTAAATATTATTACAATAAGACAGCGAGCTGACAGAACAGTTAGCATGCTTGGCAAAATGCTTAGCGGCATTTCGTCTGCCCTGACATTCTAAGTTCAAATCTCACCAAAGTCAGCTTTGCCTTTTATCCTTCCGGGGTTGATATAATTGACTAAACTCCTTCTCCCAAAATTGCTAACCTTGTGAAAATATTTGAAACCAGTATAATTACAATATATTAGAGATTAGTTATATTGCTACTGTAGAGTGAGTTTTTTTTTTCCTTTTCTCTTCAACTATTAACCGCATCTTTAGTGTTTCTGGCAACCCTTTTTTTATATTGGATTTAGTCTCCAATCATTAATTAATCTTGTCTGATTAATTAATGATTTTGTCTGTGATTTGTTATTGTCATTGCCTTTAATTCTAGTGTAGTAGCTTAATAAGTTTTAACCCATGTGTTGCAGCACTGCGTCAGCATCCCACAGTAGTGCATTGATGTGCTACAGTAATGTATATGTTGCATTAAAGTATCACCATGTGCCGCAGTAATGCATTTGCTGCAGTAATGCATCACTATGCTGCAGTGATGCATTGCTGTGTCACAGTAATGTGTCACTCTGTGCTGTCGTAATGTGTCCATGTGTTGCAATGTTGCTTTGTTGTGCCGCAATAATACGCTACCATGTTACGGCAATGCATCACTGTGTTGCAGTAGTGTGTCACTGTTGCAGTGATGCATCACCATGTTGCGTCACAGTGCCATAGCCATGTAACACAGTGTTAGAAGTAAAGGTCAAGAATTCGACCCTACTCTATATATGTACGCACACACACACACATGTGCCATCCTCATCACATGTATAAACCTTATTTCATATGTTCTTAACGTTACAAATTACTAAAATTTCTGCTCTTCTCTCCTGAGATTTAACATAGTTCTGTAAAAATCTTTCATGTAATTTAGAATGTTCTATTTGTTTTGTTTGTTAAGTATGAATATGTGTTTGTGTGTGTGTGGCTTACGGTTAAGAAAAATTGGTTCACAACTGTATAAATTCAGGTTTAATCCCATTGTGTGGCATTTGTCTATCATAAACATAGCACATAATTTTGTCAAAAATCATTTCAGTCATAACAGCAGCAACTCTGCACTTGTATGTTTGTTCATAATGGATTTTCAACCCAGCAGTGAACAAGCATACTTTTGTTCATAAAGAACAGCAGTTTACTTTGTTAGTCCCATTGGAACTGTATGTGTATAAGTATTTCATATTGGTCCCTCAATATGTAACCTTTCACAGAGTATGAGTTTGGTTTTTGTAACTGTAATACAACCACAGACAGCACAAGCAAGATTATCTCTGGATGATTCACCACCGTGGGGAACTTCAATAACCTGCACTTTTCGGGCACTACTTTCCCCTATTTGATGGATAATTCAGATTTTCTCAAAATGCAGACTTTTCTTAGATCATCATTCATGCTTCTTGTTCAGTATGAGATATTTCCAATGAACAGTGCAAACGTTGAAGGATTTCAGGTTGATTTTTGAGGTATCATGAAGTCTTTTTTATGGTTTATTCAAGGGATGCTTACTGAGGGCTAATTTTGCATTAAGTAATCACTCCGGGAGCCTAAAACCATTACATATACTTGGTCATAATGTGTGTATGTGTGTACACACAAGTTAACTGGAAGATGGGCAAATTTGAAGCTGAACTGGAGTAGAGAGAGTATGTCATTGAAGAGGTTGCAAATGGTGATGAAAGGACTATTACACAACTGATTGATCGATATATCAAATGATTTAAACAATCAATCAGTTAGTTAGTTGGTGTTAAATTGTTAAATCAAAAAAATAAAGTAAAAATTGAACCAGTGTGTGTATCTGTTTATTATTGGTATTATGACCCTCCTGAGAGTCAACAAAATCTGTTCCAATACATGAGTTTACGTCAGAAATCTTGAAAACCAAATACAAAATCAATGTAATCAAATTTAGCCATAATGAAAAACAAACAGTAAGCTAGAAATTCATTCAAATGTTATTGTATACTTTTTTCCCTTTTGTTTGATTTTTATGAAAAACTAAAATAAAAATTAGGAAGTTCTCTCCTATAATTATGTTTCGCTAATAATATCTTCTGATTGTTAATTTTCTGGAATATTCCTCAAAGTTCATTTTGTTTGTCTTCTTCTTTTACAGAGAAACAATACGGTAATGAAGTGAAGTAAGTATATTTGTTTTACTGCTCTTTTTAGTTAATCCAGTTATTTTGTTGTTTTATTTTAACGTAGCAACTCATACATAAATATTCCTCGCTACAGCTTGGCAAACAGGCAGTTTGTTGCCAATGTCAATGGTTTGAATGACTAAAAGACGCCCTTCGGTCATGAATGACCATGGGATTGCACCTAGAAAGTGCCACCCCGAGGCACAAATCTGGGCAAGGTTGTTTATGGAAGACCAGCAGTCGCCTACGCATACCAGCCTCCCCTCTCCGTGTCACTGATGTTATCCAAGGGAAAGGCAAGGGCCAATACAGTTTGGCACCAGTGATGCCGTAACTCATTTCTACAGCTGAGTGGAACTGGGGCAACAGTTGCTCCCTATACACAGATATTTCATACTTTCTTATTGTCTTCATCTAGCTCTCCTTTTTCACACTTGCTTGTTATACATACACAAACATACACTCATGTACATTCTGTGTGTGTGTGTGTGTGTGTGTGTGTGTGTGTGTGTGTATAACTGCAGTTTATGTGTTTACATTCCTGTAACTTAACAGTGCAATAAAACAGACTGATAGAATAAGTATGAGACTTTAAAAAAAAAAAATTGTTACTGGAGTCGATTTGTCCAACAAAAATTATTGAAGGCAGTGCCCTAGCATGGCCGCAATCTAATGACTGAAACAAGTAAAAGAATATATATATATATATGATCATACTCCCTATAGTCAACTTCCATCTATCTTATACTCCATATCTCTCTCTATACACACACACATTTGCAAGCATGCGTACAGGCACATGTATTCCACACTTTATCTAGCTATTTCAGTCTCTCTCTTTATCTCTTCTTATACAAACACTTACATATATACACACATACATAATATATCTTTCACACACAAGTTTATTCAGTCTCTTCCTAATACTTTTTTTCTACTTGATGTGTGTGTGTGGCTCTAATTATTTCTGTGTCACTTGGTAAACATCATATCTCCATCCTTCCCCGTCCAATACTCTTATATGTTTCCACTCATATTTCCTTGGCTTATCCAGTTTTAATCTGGTGCAGCAGGAACTGTTTTGTTTTTGTTTTTTTTTACACTGTTGTGATAATAGCCAGGGGTAAAACTGTTATATGACCTTGCTGTCATTTCCCCAGTTGATAATGAAACAAACAGTACTAATAGTTCTGCTACAATACAACATCAGCACAATCATGAGGGGGGGGGGGAGGGCACTATCACCAGTGGGTGATACAATACAGCATGGAATTGGGGTGAAAAATAATACTTTTTTCTTTTTCTTCCCATTGTCTCTAATTGCCCTCCTCTCACTTTCTTTCTCTCTTTAACTATCCTTTTCTTTCTCTCTGCATATTCAAATATCTGTCCCCTACTCTATTTAACCCTTTGGAATCCAAACTGGGGGGGGGGGATGAATCTATCTGCTTTTTGTTCAGACTGGCCATATCCAGGCCCCAATACTCTATCTATTTTTTGATGAAACTGGTCAGGTCCAGCCTCTCACACCTACCCTACATTGTTATTCTAAAAATAGATAATCATATCATTGGAATCTCAAAACTATGAGATAATTCATGATTAATTCAAAGCAAAGTAAATGGACAAGCATTGCATTTAACAGAGTAATCTTAACACTAAATGGTTAAACAAAACTACAATAATAAAATCACAGTACCAAGACAGCCTGACACACGTGTTTAGTGAAGTTAGTGTAAGCATATTAGTTTTAGCAAATATGACAAGTAACTTTGAACATATTTCAATCTTATTAAGGCCTCTTCAGTAAAGCATAAACCTTAACCATACTATCTAAATTAGCAATGAAGTAAATAACTAAATATATGTGTAAGAACATACATTTATTTGTCAGCATAGAAGAATGGAAATACTCCAAAAAAATCTTGCAAACCTGTGTTTTTTTCCATACAGATGGTATCTAAGATTAATTCTGTTCATTTAATATTTCTTTTTAAATTTTATTCATTTATTTGTTTCTATAATCATTAAAAAAAATTTTTTTACCCTCTTTGTAACAGCTATCCCCATATCGCTAACGGAAGAGTCGGGAACGGAATGCCCAGCCAGCAGGTGTATGAAAATCCAGGTATGAACACTGTTGACGGCAAAATGAATATGCATGAAAATGGTTTCACACCTGTATCCTATTATAATCTTTCTCCCGATAGTAAGTATTAACAGCATGACCTCTTGACCTCTAACCTGCGTTCTCTCTGAGTACAATCCAGAATACTGTTGTTGTTGTTGTCTGACCCCAAGTTCATCCTAATTGAACAGATCAATGATCAAAAGCATTCCAGCCATAATCCGAAAGAAATCATTATTATTATTAAGATGGCGAGCTGGCAAAATCGTTAGCTGCATCTCGTCCATCTTTACATTCTGAGTTCAAACTCCACTGAGGTCAACTTTACCTTTCATCCTTTCAGGGTCGATAAAATAAGTACTAGTTGAGCACTGAGGTCGATATAATCGACTTAGTTTCTTCCCCAAACCTACTGGCCTTGTGCCAAAATTTGAAATCATTATTATTATTATTATTATTATTATTAAGATGGTGAACTGGCAAAATACTTAGCTGCATTTTGTGCATCTTTACATAATAAATTCAGATTCCGCCAAGGTTGACTTTGCCTTTCATCCTTTTGGGGGTTATAAAATAAAGTACCAGTCAAACACTGGGGTCGATGTAGACACATTACCCCACCCCCCACAAAATTGCTGGCCTTATACCAAACTTTGAAACCATTATTATTATTATTATTATTCAGGAGTTTTATTTTTATAACGTGCTTTCACTTCACTACCAAGCGCAGCTCTGTGTGCCTTGGGTATGTGCTGTGGTGCTCTTATGGTTACTGTATTGAAACCATTATTATTATTATTATTATTATTATTATTAAGGTGGTGAAGTGGCAGAATCTTTAGCACATTGGACAAAATGCTTCATGGCCTTTCTTCTGGGCCCTCTACATTCTGAACTCAAATTCTGTTGAGGTTGACTTTGTCCTTCATCGTTTCGTGATTGATAAAATAAGTATCAGTGCAGTACTGGGATTGATGTAATCAACTTACTCTCAAATTGCTGGCCTTGTGCCAAAATTTGAAACCATTGTTGTTGTTATTATTATTATTAAGGCAGCGAGATGGCAGAATCGTTAGCACACTGCACGAAATGCTTAGCTATATTTCATCTGCTACTACATTCTGAGTTCAAATTCCGCCAAGGTCAACTTTGCCTTTTGTCCTTTCAGGTGTCGATAAATACCAGTGAAACACTGGGGTCAATGTAATCAATACATTCCTTCCCCACAAAATGGTTGCCCCTGTGGCAAAATTTGAAACCGTTACTATTATTATTATTGTTTACAGTTTGTGAAAAAATGAAATTGCTCATCAAACTGTAATGCATAAAAACTGCAGGTTATTGAAGTTCGACAGTGGCTGGTTCAAAGATAACGGGTGTGATTGTCATTTTAATTAGGAATTACTCTGCTAACTTTTCAATTAAGTCCAACAGTATCCAGGATTGTACTCAGGATCGTACTCTACTGCTAAGGATGTTCATAGAATGACAAAGTCAGATGTAAGTCAGAATGCAATGCAACTCTACTATTAGCATGGAATTGGGAAACACTTATCACTTGCTCTATCAGTCTATCTATATATATATATATATATATATATATATATATATATATATATATCTCCCTCTATCTCTCTTTCTTTACTAACTTTTTACTTAACGTTCTATATTGTTCTTTCTCTTTAACCTTTTCCTAATTAAATAAGGATTCAGTTTTTAGTCTCTTATAGCATTTAAATAAAAATGCTACGTTCAATTATGTATTTGCTTGGCTTCTTTACATATTGTTACAAATTTCTACTCATTTAACAAATGCCAATTGCCCTTTCTCTCTTTTTTTTTTCTTTTTACTTTTTTTAACTAAATTGATATTTTGATCTGCCTGTTCTCTCTGTGGTTACCTTATTTCATTTTTGTCTCTTTCGTGAACCATAAAGACCCAGAAAGACGTGCTTAAATTTTGTTTTGTGTTTAGCAAATAGGAGACAAAATACACACACACACACACACACACACACAAACAACAACAACAACAGTTTGTCATAAGTAAATTGTCTTGAAAATTATAGAACCTTTAACACCTAGAAGGCCGTAAGCTGGCAGTCACTAACATCATCATCATCATCATCGTTTTCCATGCTGGCATGGGTTGGACGGTTTTACTGAGGTCTGGAGAGCCAACAGCTTGCACCAGGCTCCAATCTGCTCTGGCAATGTTTCTACAGCTGGATGCCCTTCCTAACGCCAACCACTCCAAGAGTCTAGTGGGTGCCTTTTATGCGCAGAACATGAAGCCAGAAGAAATGCTACTAAGCATTTTTCCTGCTGCGGTGATGATTCTGCTAACTCGCTACCTTAGGTGTAAATATATTCAAAAAACACTTTTTTAGTTCTAAAGAAGGATCAGTACTCCAAAATATTATCTTAACCAGTAAACATTATCTCCACTCCATGTCATCAGTAACCCCTACTAAAATGAACATAAGTATGGCATCTTGGGTGTCTTCCGCTATAGCCCCTGGCCAACCAATGCTTTGTGAGTAAACTGGGTAGACTGAAACTGTGTGTTTGCATTTGTGCTAATCCCCCCACCATCACTTGACTACAGGTGTTAGTTTGTTTACATCCCCATAACTTAGTGATTCAGCAAAACAGACTGATAGAATATGAGTGCCAGACTTAAAATAATTTATGGGGTTAATTTCTTCGACTAAAATCCTTCTTGATGCTGCCCCAGTATGGCTGCAATCCAATGACTGAAACAAGTAAAAGATAAAAATCAAAATGTCATTCCATGAACAGTCTTAGCATTAAGTTACTAAGGAAACTAACTCATTGTTTGAATTAGAACATTGTTAAACAAAGATTCCTATTTCCAAAGTTTATATTCATTTAATTTTGTGTTTGTTTCAATGTTTTGACATAATTTCTAAACCTAATTGATTGTCCAAGAGTTGTTTTGTGTCTTATTGTTTTTTTTTTTAATTTTTATGTTGTATTTTTTTTTTCCTGCTTGCTTTATTTTTTGCTTATCTTCTTGGTTTCCGTTCAGCTTGTACTTTATTCATTAACATTGCTAATTAATGTTTGCTTATGCTGCAACACTTCTGGCATTTGCTTCTGCTTCCTCATTCCTATGCATTCTTGTAGGTGTCAACTGCAATTGATCAAAGAACTGCACTGTGAATGATGAGAGAGATGTTTTTTTTTTCTTTTTGGTATTTGTGACATGACTATATAAAGATGGATTTCTTTTTTTACATAATCTGTGATTTGATAAAATGCAGCATCAAAATTAGGGCAATAATTGAAGCAAAGTGTGTCTATGACACTTCTTGTCTAGGCATGGCTATCTGGTTAAGAAGTTGGCTTTGGAACTCCATGGTTCAGTGAGTGTATAGTAGTAATATGAAGTACAGTGAGGCCTGGATGTTCATTATGATTGAGGTAAAAGATTAGAAATTGCATGAATATTTCTGGTAAATAAGTTAAACATCGATCCATTTGATCAAATAGTGGTGTAATCTTTCAATCGTTGAAGAGTTATATGTTGAGGTGCAGTGTTTTGTGAAAAACCCTGTTTAACTTATAGATGGCTTGCAAATTAAGTTACAAGGCACTTTTCAGTTATGCATAACCTACAGCTTTTAGTACCAGATGTGAGGTACATATGAGCATAATACAAGGTTCTGACTTATCCTTCACCCTTTTCAATATTGTTCTGATCTCTGTCATGAAACAATTGAAAGATTTTGATAAAAGCTTGGCATTCATTAATGCTTTCTCCACAAATATTAGACAACACAGACCCAATATCCATAGTTTTGACAAATTGAAAATATCTATTAAACATATCCATTGAACAGATGAAGCATGTAAAAAATAAAATGAGGCATGAAATCTAATTACTTTGCAAAAGAAATGATGACATTGGAACTTCTGGAAAAGAATATATCATAGAGCTTGTGTTTCCCAACAGTAGAGTTATAGAATCAGATGATGTAAAAATAAGGAAAATCTAAAACGGAGGAGTTCTGTTACACAAGTCTAATGACAAGGCTTGAAATGGTCTTCACTTCTGAACTGTGTAGGTCAATTCAGGTGGTTATTTACACACACACACACACACACTCCTTTTGTGGCAGTCTGCCTCACAAATCCTTATCATCTATATCTTCCTCATCTTTATCAGCCACCCTTATCATCCCCAGTATTAGCTTCATGATTATCATCCCCCATCATTATCATCTACATCAGTGGTTCCCAAAGTGGGTGGTACTGCCCCTCTGGGAATGGTGGAAAGATCCAAGGGGGCAGGGGCTGAAGAAAAGTGGACAATGGATATAAAAACAACAAAATAGTGGGTTAATTAGCTTAAGCTTTATTTGGGAAATATTGCTGTTTTGAACTTGATGCAGAAAGTGGTCTAAGTTTGTGGTGGCAAGTGGGGTAGGGGCGTTAGGAATGTGACCTGGATGCCAAGGGGATGGCAACCCGAAAAAGTTTGGGAACCACTGGTCTATGTTATCACCATCAATTTAATTTTATGCTTCTGAATGTTTTTTGAAATTGGTCTTTGTGACTGAGAGATAAATAAGTATAAGTCACACTAATTTTATATTTGATTTAAATTGAAAAACTTGAGGTGCAACTCAGAAACAGGGCAAAGCTAAAACCAAGCAGGGGAAAAAAAAATTACACCTAGTTTTAACACTAAATAAAAGGTGCAACTTATAATGAGTAAAACCTCTGGTTTGGGACTTTCTAATGACTTCGGAAGCACTAAAAATAATTGCTTAATTAGATTTGCCTTTTCACAGTGAATTCTGTTAATGCTTGTTATTTTAAGTGGAGGCATCGAGGTAGTAGTATTTATTTATCAATACATACAAAAACACAATCTTCAGTCTGACAACAACAAATCCTGCCTGACAATTGTCTGCTCTTGAGAATTTGTGAAGAAAATCTTTGTTAGTATCATTATGTTTCTATTATTAGATTGGTTCTTTCTAGTTAATCTGATGTGCGTATGTTGAAATTGAAGTTTCAGCCTACTTGTGTCTATTTACTCCAAGTACCCATTAATTTTGAAAGCTAATTTACTGTTCTTATATTGGCTGTTCTCTCCTTGTTGCTATTATTATTTGGTCTCAGTTGATGACACACGTATATTGTTTTATTTTATTGCTGTTAAATATATATCTATATAATGTTGTTGTTATGAAGGTGCATTGCTTAGTGGTTAGGCTGTTTTACTCATGATTGTGAGATCATGGTTTCCCAGACCAGTTGTTGCATTGTGTTCTTGAGCAAAACTCATTTCACATTGCTCTATGATTATTTTCGTCATCTGACATGTTGCACATTGTGCACCTGTACAGGTAATATCAATTTCGATGGAGGGAGTGAGCTGATGTGAATACAAACACTTGATCACTATAAACAAGTCATCTATGTGGTTGTTCTTCAAGAAATTGCAGAACCTTCACACATCATCTAACGACAGGAAAGTCCATGATAGATATATATATATGTATATATATATATATAGAGGACTTAACAAAGTGTTTTCTGGATATAGTAATAGACCTGTATTAGCTTTCTAATCCTTAAATACTCTAACTGAGCATACTCAGTTCCATGCATGTGCACTTGAGACACAGGAACCGAGTTAATTTATTTTTGATAGTGAGATATTTCTGTTAAGAGTTTTGCCAAATGTGCTAACGATTCTGCTGGTTCACATTTGTAACTCCTGTTCAGCAAGAAGACACCTGTTCTTGTCCCTTTATCTTGTTTTAACCTTGAACAATATTACACTTCTGATCAGTTGGTAACTAGTAATTTGTATTTAAAAGTTGAATCAGTTCACTGGAGAAGATTGGTGATGAGTGTGGGAAGTGCTCGAGAAGTAGGGGAGTTTTCTTTGAAGGTTCCCAACTCAGGAATTTACAGATATTTATTTATATCACAATATCTTGGTATTTTTCTCATAATTTTTATATTTCTCCCTTTCTGTTTTCCTCTATCTGCTTCTTTCCTTCTTCCTTTGTCTATTTTCTTTTTATTCTGCCTACCTTTTGTTCCTCTTCTTCCTCCCCATCCCCTCTATATATTTTCATCCTCCTTTTCTTCTTGTCCTCCCCTCTTTTCTTTCTTTTTTTTTTTGTTTTTGTTCTTATTCTTCTTCAAGATTGAGAAATATTCATTTTCCTTTTCATATGCACCATTCACCATGCACATGCACACTTTTATTATTATTATTACTGTGTGAGGAATTAACAGATGTTATTGCCAGGAATGTGATGATGATGATGATGATGCAAGCTCAATTTTTGGCAATGCAACAGTGATGCTATTAATAAAAATTATAATAACAAATATATATATATAAATATATGTGCTGACAATTTATTTGAGACAGTGTCCTTCATTCCATTCCTTATTCTGTGTTTGATGTAAAGGTGATAAAACTATTTGGAAAAGCACTTGTCGACTCTTTGAAAAAAAAAATCTCTCTCTTCAGAAGTAAAGCACAAAAAGAATGTAATAGTAGTAATAGTAATAATAATAATAATTACAATGTAAGTAACCAACAAGAGAGATTTTCTCGAGAGGCTGGTTGAGAGAAAGAGAGGAGGAGGGGGTAGTATGTAATGGTTTTGGTATTGTTATTTTTACTGCAATTGAAGATAAGATGATGATCTGTGTGGATTAACCTGGTTTCCAAAGAAATTTTGGTTTTCAGCAATGGGGAGTGACAGTAAGAGGAGGCCAATTGTGGTGGTGGTGGTAGTAGTAGCAGTAGTAGTCGTTGTCGTCGATGTGGGTGGTGGTGGTGTGGGGGACGGAGGAGTAATTTCCAAAAGATTTATTTCCCTTGTCAATAATTTGATTTCCGTTAAACAAAAAACTTTGTTAACTAAGCTAACAATGTTTTAGTTTTATACCATTCAGTTGTGTTTTTTGTTGTCGTTTTTGTATGCTGTTTGTTATGTTCCTGTCTGTGCGTGCACACACATGCATACTCAAGTGTGTGTGCGTGTATGTACGTTTTAAGCTTAATCCCATTTCTCCAGATTAGAATTTATTTTAGATAAGAGTAAATGAAAAATAATAATAATAATACTGAATTGTTCCAGTTAATAGGCCAATCATTTTTATTTTTCATTTTTTTTTTAATACTAAAAAATATTAAAAAAGAAATAAAAAAAGTAAATGAAAATAAAATTAAGTCAGAATTGTAATTACTCTTCTCCCTTTTGCTGCTGGGGCGGGGGATCTGGGATAGGGTGGCTAGTTGCAAATTTTCTACATTTGTGCATTCCGTTGGAGAAAATGTTTACACAGCTGGAACCCATTTCGTCAGCCAGGCAGACTAGACTAAGACAAGCAGTCTTATTGTGCTGCTTAGCCCTGGTACCATACAATATAGAATTTGTTGTAGTAGTAGTAGTAGTAGTGATGGTGGTGGTGAAGGCGTATGGCCTAGTGGTTGCACTCACAGTTGCAAGGTTGTGGTTTCAATTCCTGAACCAGGCAGTGTGTTGTGTTCTTGAGCTAAGCACTTCATTTCATGTTGCTCTGCAGTCACTTCAACATCTCATGGTGGCACACCATGCACACCTGCCGCCTTTACAGGCACAGGTAATGACGATTTATTTGATGGAGAGATTGAGCTAATGTGCAGCAGAACTATTTCGATCACTGTAAACAAATCATCTGTGCAGGTTATTCAACAAAAAGTTTGAATGACTTTGCAAAGACTCCCTCATTCAATGGTAATGGTAACAGTCACTGTGGTGTTGGTATGAGGATGGTGGATGACAGTGAGATCAAACAAAAGCTGAGCCCTATTTAGTTGACCTTTTATATTATGAGTTCAAATTCTGCCATATTTTACCTTTCGTTCACCTCCTGCCATATTTTACCTTTCGTTCACCTCCTGCCTCAGGTTGATTGCACCTGTTATTTATTCATTGAGAATTAAAATTCTTAAATTAAATTATGCTAATTTCATGAATTTAACTTTCATCTCTTTGATTAAGTTTTATGCATTACCAAAAGCGTTATTGATGTTTGTTTAGTTTTTTTTTTTATGATTTGAAAAAGAAAGAAAAAAAAAATATGAAGCATGAAATATAATCTTGAAAATATCAAAAAGTTATTGTATTCTGATAAATAGCATAAAAGAATTGTGTGTGTGTGGTTCTTATGCTGTTGTCTTACATGTTCGAAGATTGCAACATTCACCGAACAGCAGGGAAACTTCTCAGATGAAATAAATAAATAAAAACAAAATGAAATCAAAAAATAAAAAGGAAAGGAAAAAATCAATTGTTTTCTTTATAAGTAACCCATCTGTAATAACCTACTCCCTGTTGTTTATGATAATTAAGCAATTATCTAGAGAAATCCTGTTATGTTGACAACACACATTTGCAACACTCTTGTCTTTACTTTCTCATTTAGAATGTGGCAGGCATTCTGTGTTTGTTATTACAGTATAGCAGTGTTGTCTTTCTTCTTGTCTTAGTCTGAACTGACATTATTGGGTAAAATCAGATTAATAATCGATAGATAGATAGTATGTAGATCAGATATTTGTATATGTTAGAAAGACATTCAATTCTGCCTGTAGTTGTCTCTTGTTTTTGTTGTTTAGCCCCAGGTTAGTCAGACCTGATTGAACAGACTTATGATAATCAAAGGTGTTCCAGTTCTCGCAACGACTGTACTGTTCTTTGTTTTTATGTAGGTTAGCATTACATTGTCTTATGCGACAGGAGTTGTTTTTTTTAGGCAATAAGATAGTAGATGTTATTTCTTACATGTAGGGCAACAATATAGCAGCGCTTAATAATCTTGGTGTTGCTTGCTTAACTTACAATGGCACTCCATCGGTTACGATGACAAGAGTTCCAGTTGAACCAATCAGCAGAACATCCTGCTTGTGAATTTAACATGCAAGTGGCTGAGCACTCCACAGACATGCGTACCCTTAATGTAGTTCCGAGGGAGATTCAACATGACACAGAATGTGACAAGGCTGGCCCTTTTGACCTCCGGGTACTATTCATTTTTGACCTCCGGGTACTATTCATTTTTGTCAACCGAGTGCACTGGAACAACAGGAAATAAAGCGTCTTGCTCAAGGACACAGCACACCACCAGGAATCGAACTCACAACCTTACAGTCATGATCCAAGCACCCTAGCCACTAAGCCACGCATTTGCACTTAACTTACAGTAGAATCCCAGTAAAAGACTATCTGAATGAAAACCAGATTTCCCTAGTAACAAGAGTAGTACATGATGCAAGCCTGTATTTTCTGAGTGCCTGTGTTAAATGCTTTATTACTATAGTGCCCTACTGCCTTCAATTTTAATGAATAGCTGGATATACAAGGTTAATCCAATATTTGCAATACTCACAAGATCAAATATACTTTTAAGTTATACAAATTACAATAATCAAATTTAATGGCAGTGGTGAATGGGCTAGCTTACTTCATTTTTGTTGAATATTAATTAATAGGCTTGCCATTCTGTTTCTTTATTTCAAGCCATTATACTCATCATAAAACAGCAAGCTTGATAATTATCATTCTCGTAAATAAGATCGGTTGAATGAATCGGGTTATTATTGATATTATGTAGACACAGTAAATGCCAACCATCTCTGTTATATCAAATTGGGATTTTGAAACAAGCCAGAAACATTTCATTGTGTACAGCTTCTCCTTTAAAAATGTATGCCATTAAGCCAAACCGATAACGTTTTCAATATTAGAACACAAAAAGAAATTTACATTGTATTAAGGTCTATGGTGTATCAGGACAGAATATTTAACATGTGTACCTTTTAGTTGCTTAAGTAACAATGCCATGGATTAGAGAATTCACTTAACGTTGTAGCATTTAAGCTTTGTGATGCTTTGTTTTTTTTGTCTTTTTTTTCTGGTTTGGTTTAAAACAAAATCAAGATGAAGGGAGGAAATAAGCTTAACATTTGACAGAGAAATCTGAATGCTAAAGGATTGAAACATATGGGAGACCCAACCGTACATGTTGGACCCAGGGTGATTTGGGGGGAGGAGTATGCCTCTTATATGGCCACCAAATACATATGGTAAATACGGATACTTTAAAAACTGGTGGAGGTTGCTTTTTGTTTTCTTTGCATATATGTGTGTCTAAGAATCAGAGATGATCTCAGGCAGGTTATATAAAGTATGTGTATGGGATAAAGTGGGGGGGGGGTTGTTTCAGTTTTTCTCACCATCACATTTTTCTTAGCAATACAGTTTCTCTCCTCTCCTTCATTTTTCACTTTCTCCTCTTTTTTTTCTTCCGTACATCTTTCAGTTCACTTGCACATTTTTCTGTTCCTTTTTTTGCATGTTGATGTGCCTTTTCTCAATTTTGGAATGTGCATGTTGCTAATTCACTTTTGGTTTCACCTGCATTGTGCCTTTCTTTTTCACTTGAGCCATTTTTCTTTTTCTCAGAATTTTTAGCTGCCACATTTTTCTCTCCTTCTTTTGGAAACTTCTGCACAAGACTATGCAAATTTTTTTAATTTACTTTTTTATTCTGTGCAGGTCTTTCTTTCTCTGTCATCAATATTTTTTATTCGTATCACTAGCTTATGTTTCTTGGTTTAAGTAGCAATAAATTATTAACCAAAAAAAAAAAAAAAAAAGGGCAGGCAATGATGATGTTGATGTTGCAATCCTTCTAGATGGTCCGTATGGAAATGCAAATGGCTACATTGAGAACAAACACAACACTTCCAGTGAACACACCGATGAGCTGCCGCCTTACACTGACAATGACATAGCTCATGAACTGTCCGATGAGTCTGACCCCGAGAAACCCTATGACACCTACAGGAATGATAGTGAGTACAGATATAATAATATTATTACAAGTCATCACCTGCATGGTTGGGACAACTATGTCTTCTTACCAAAAATTCCCACAATTTCTCTCACTCTCTCTTTTTTTACTTCTGTTTCTTTGTTTTTGTTTTGTTTTCCCTCCTTCATGGAGTTGCTGTGTTTTTTTTTGTTTTTTTATTTCTAATTCTTTATGATTCCTGGATTAAGTTTTTCCTGGTTTTGATAGAGAATCTCTTTAGATATTATCTCTATCTTCTTACACTTTCTTTCTTATAAACCTCACTCACTCCAAGTCACATCAGCACATATTCTATGTCACAATTGCTGAGTTTCCATTGGGTATCCCTGTCTCTATCACCATTGTCCTCTTCATATACCACTCTGACATCATAATGAACCAAAAAAAATTAATCACTCTTTTTCTTGCTCTATTTAATGAAAACATCATCACTGAACCAAAGTCATATCAATGCACATTCTGTCATAATTTAGTTCTCAATCGGGTATTTAAAATCTATTTTATCTTGAACTAGACACCTTGCATTATAACACATGCACACACATACATCATTGTCTCTGTCACCAGTCTCTGCCGTTACCATTCTGCCTATTTTTGACATTATTTGTTATGACAAGACTCACCTGAATCATATCATAACTTTGAGCCCTCAGTTGGATATCTCAATTTTAAAGCCTTTGTTATCAGGAGCTAGTTCACCTCATATATATTCAAAAAGGGGATAAAAATCTTTTACAAGAATTTTATCAGGAAGCCAGTGTGTAAAAAAAAAATTCATAAGGGAAATTTCTATTCCTGAGAATATAATTATTCGTTTATATTTACATAAGGGGCATTACTACAGAATAATGCCACACACTGGACTTCCCAAAATAAACACATTTTCCTCGCATTCGGTACTAAATGTGTTTATTTTGGGAAGTCCAGTGTGTGGCATTATTCTGTAGTAATGCCCCTTATGTAAATATATATATATATATATATATATATATATAAAAGAAAATGAGATGACAAAGGAATAAGTGATTATCTTATGGACTTGATTAGCTTACAGCTGTTTCTGCATGTTAATTCAGCCATTATTATAGCCTCTATGTGGTCACTCATCCTGCTAGATATAGCAGTCAACTACCCCATTAGTTCACACAGCTTACTATCATAAAGAAGGATAAAAGTCAAAAAGGGAATGTTTTTGGTCTAGGGTTAAACAACATAAACAAATCAACGAATCGAAATGCACACACACACACATGAGAGGGAGACAGGAAGAAAGAAAAGAATAAAAGAAATTAGGGGTTGGCTATGTCCACCATGCATAATAACTTCTGGAAGAGATAGGAATCACATCTCTCCTATAAGCACCAGCTCGTTTTACATCTTTCAGGCAATCTGTTTATTTCTCTTACGCTGTATCAGATCTGCACACTGTCACACTCCTACATTGTTGCACCTTTGCATGCAGCTGCCAATTTTACACTTCATTGATCACGGTATCTGTGAAGACATTGTTCTTAATTTACAGGGATGGTCATGAACTGAATTAATATAAACACACACACACAGTACACATTTGAGCATACCTGCATGCACACACACACACACACACACACACATTCATTAAAGCTTTGTTCTGTTTCCCACATGACACATGATCTATATACATGTTTGTGTGTGTGTATTTATAATAAAGTGTATATGTGTGCATATACACCCTTACTTAAAATGAGGTGTTAATGCAGGTATATATATCTATATGCATAATATATATGAATGTATCTATATATATCATGTGTATATATATATATATATATATATATATACATATATATACTCTTTACTCTCTTTTACTTGTTTCAGTCATTTGACAATGTTTAACAAAAACATCTTTAAATGACGGTCTGACCGTCTGCCAAGCAAATGGGAAGCAGTAATTGAAGTAGTTGTATGCTGTCAACTTAACGTGACAGTCCCATGAAGGGAATAATACTACTGTTGTTTAGACCTAGGAAGCTGCACCGCTTCCTGTCAAGGAATGTGTCATGGCCGACAGGAAGCAATGCAGTATTGATGAGAAAAAGATCAGCATAACTGAACATGCTAACCTATACAATCAATATTATTTCTTAGAATTTCAAAACATGAATCCTTCAAATTTTTTTTTTTTATTCATTATTATATATTTCAATGGGGTAATGTTGGAGTTGGAGAGAAGGGATAAAATAAAATTAAAACTTGAATAGTCTTGAACAAGAATTGCACCATGGCATCAGTTTTAACTTATTGGCTGAATGAAATATCTCAGCTTTCGTGAGAAACTGGGAAAGATATTTTGCACAGTTCAAAACAGAGCCATTGGATCTTCAGACTCACTCTCACTCACTCACTCAGAGTTGAGAAGAACGAGGGAGAAATTCCCCCTAAATGGGGATCAGAATTTCAGTATTTCAGGTAAACACTCTTTCTCTTCTATGCATGCAGGTAATATTATTCCTTGTTTAAGGCAGCAAGCTGCCAGAAACGTTAACATGCCGGATGAAATGCTTAGCAGTATTTAGTCTGTCTTTGTGTTTTGAGTTCAAATTCCTCCAAGGTCGACTTTGCCTTTCAGCCTTTCGGGTTCGATAAATTAAGTACCAGTTTCATACTGGGTCGATCTAATCGACTGGCTCTCCTCTCCCCAAAACGTCAGGCCTTGTGCCAAGAGATTATTCCTTGTTTAGGTATGTTCTTCTTTTGGAAGAAGCTGGTAGTTTGTTAGTTTTGTATTTTGCTTCATTTTACTAACATTTTACTAACTGAAACAAATCCTGCCTGACATTTTATTCCTGTTGCACAAGGTTTTTGTTTTTTTTTGTTTTTGTGTTTTTGTTACATGTTTTTTTTTTTTTTATCCTTCTGCAATTCTACCCTTACGTTTGTTTGCTCCACCGCTTAACTTGATGGTCTTAAAGAGCTAATCAGTCAGTCAGTCGCTATAACACTTTAATTAATTTCCCCTCCTCACACTCTGGAAGCATGAGAGAATACAAGGATAGAAAATGTCAGCAAATGATATTAATTGTTGTTGTTGTTAATCCTCTTGTATTCCTTTACTTGTTTCACTCATTAGACTGCGGCCATGCTAGGGCATCACCTTGAAGAAATTTTAGTTGAATGAATCAATCCCAGTACTTATTTTTTGTATCTGTTTGTTTATTATTTTTATTTTTGGAAGTCTGGCACTTATTTTATCAATCTCTTTTGCCTAACTGCTAATGTACAAGGATGTAAACACACCAACACCAGCTGTGATGGGGGGGGGGGGGCAAACACAGTCCACACAGTTTACAAGCATTCATATCATATCTTCAGGTTGAGGATAACTTGATAGCGTCCTTCCTTCCTCTTGTCGGTCTTTGTAGGCCTTGAGAAAAAACGGTCAAAGAGCAATGCTCTCTTTCTCACCTCTGGCGAGCAAAATATGTATAAAAAGAAAAGAAAAAAATACACAATAAAAACGCAGTATTTTGAGTTTTCTGAATATTCTTGGTCAGTTTCTTTGGTTTAACTTATTCTCTTCATCACCATTTAACGTTTATTTCCCCCATGCTGGTGTAGATTGGACAGTTTGACAGGGGCTGGCAAGCCTGGGGACTGTGTAAAGCTCCACTATGTGCGTTGTCATGGTTTCTGTAGCTAGATGTCCTTCCTAATACCAACCACTTTACAGGAGTGTACTTGGATGCTTTTGATGTAGCACTGACACCCATGAAGGTCACTAAGTAACTCACATGACAAGACTCTTCGACTGAAGTGGGGAGGGGGGGATTGAGGGAGCTGACTGTGCCAGGTGATGAGAGATTTCTTGTAAGCTTTTTTTTTTTATTGTTAGTTCCTGTTGTTATATGAAGAATTAATTACATATATCGGGTGATGGGCATCTCTTGACCGTTTCAGTATTTTCCTCTCGTGCATGTACAGGGACACTAGCAGTCAAGTTTGTTGTAAACTGTTGCCCAGTGAACCATATGGTTAAATATGTTCAAACTTAATTAAAGTTTGTGTGTGTTGCATGTCTAAGGTGAAACAAATTATATCTTCCGTCTCACTGTCAATAACTAATGTTTCTCAATTAGTTGTTGTTGACTGGTCTGGTTAGCAAAAACATCATCTTTGTTAACAGCCAAATTCTGGACTCTTTTTCTAATTTACTGCTCATTCTCCTCAAATATTTCATTCAAATCCATCCAGCGGTTCCAATTTGTCCTTTAAGACAGTAGGGTGCAATTTGAGGGGAATTTGACTGCTATTTCCAGCAGATCTGGCTACCATATGAAGGCTCTCTATTCATTGATCTGAATTTATATTGTTCTTGTTAAAATTATCAAACCCCTGAGTTAACTTAGCTTTCCATTCTTTTATTTCATTTTTTTCAGACGTAGTGTACTTTGGATTACATTAATGTAATTTAAGACAGACTTAACTGCTATTTTTAACAGATTGAGCAACTACATAGAGGCTTCCTTGTTGGCTCATTGTAATTTGAGTTGTTTAACCCTAGCTTAACCCTGACCAAGCAAATCTTTCCTCTGAATGTTTTTCCGCTGTTGTAATCCTTTTGTTTAAGACTGTAGAATGTGATTTGAAGGAGACCATTCCCTCTTTTTGTCCAAATACACCCAAACTTTAAAGCTGCTTTTCTAACAAAACTTCATAGATGGTTCTCTGCAATTGTTTAGCAATACTTGTTCACTCTTTCTCCATTTCCAATTTGGCATGCTGTTGTGTATCTTTTTTCCAGACCTTAATCACGACGTCCCTCCCTCTTATTCTGATGCTTGTAGAAGTCCAGCCGAAAAATCTAGAGGTAGGCATGCTCTTTTGATGGTATCATTGTCAATACAATAAAAGCAGAGAAACACCAAAACCATCCCTATTAGGATTTAATGGCCCTTGTTTCACTGATTAACCCCCTCTACAGCACACTTCAATAATGAAGTGTTTATATATATATATATATATATATATATATATATACACTTTTATTTTTTTACAGATGACAGAAATTAAGCATGGCATGTTATAATTGCTTTATTTTTTTTTAAACAGTCTATGATACATAAATATACCTCACTTATGCATGGTCTTGGTTTCAAGAGCATTTTCCTGCATGATGGTTGGTGGGTTGTGCGTTTTTGCATTCCTAAATGAGATAATGGATAAATATTTTTTAAAAATGACCTGAACAAAAGTTTTTTTTTTTTTTTTAACTTGCTGAGTCTGAAGGAAGAGATAGTTTCTATGAGCTTTGCAGGCTCTTTGTGACAGATGAGACTGATACCACTAACATTTCGTTTAAACCAGTGGTTCTCAACCATTTTTTTTTTTTTTGCCTATGTACCACTTTTGATTCCTATTTTTCTCTGGTGGACTCCCATATCCATTCAATGTTTAAAAATATTCTATTAAATTTTTATAATTGAATATCATTAGGAATTGTATAAAATATTTTGTGTATTGTAGAAGTGTAAGCAATTTATTGCAGATAAACTTTAAACAAAGTCTTACATGGACCCTGGTTGAGAATCATTGATTTAAATTGTTACAAGTTAAACACTTCTAAGAAAAACACAGGTGGGAGGAGGGGAAGATTCAAAGACATTACATTTCTGGAGGATTGGACATGGTGTTTAGTATTGGATAGAATATGGGTGGTGGGGAAAAGACGTACGAGTCAGGATTGGCTGAGTAGAGGTGGTACAAGATCAACAAGATGCAAGGGGCAGAGCTCATTATAGTAACAAAAAAAAAAAAAAGCAGTGATAGGAAATGGCATCCCTATTCACTAGAGACAGTTGTGTTGGTGAATAATTTTATGCAACTCAGTTGAGAGTCCTTCTCTAGATATATATATATATTCTTTTGTTGTGTATATAAACAAATTGACTGCTTTTTCCTCTGGGATAAAATGAAGGTGACGTAGACACCTCTGATGAAAACTCAAGGTTTGAAAATCAATTAAGGCTGTTATGGAATATACGAGAATTTATTATTAATCACAACAATTGTTTCATTGTGATTAACCATAAATTCTCATATATTCCAGCTTTCATTTACCAGTAAGCTACTAGGTGTAAACCATTCATTTTATTATCCATTGATTAATAAATATATATTTTTTACTTCTTTGTAAAAAAACATTTTCATTCTCCCTCTTCTTGAAAATTTGCTATGCAATGAAAGCTGGTTAGAAATCTTTATTAAAATATGCTTCCAGTTTAGCATTCTGCCTTATTATTTTTCATTTTCCTATTATTTCTCCACGTGCAGTTAACACAACCCCACCATTTACTGACACATATATATATACATATATATATATATATATATATATATATATTAATCAAAGTGTACAGTATTATATATCCATTGCAGCCAATCTTACGAATCAGTTGCACACTAGGGGTTCAATGGAGTGTTAGTTAATGGCCCAGTTATGTAACCCAGCAATCTTCAGAGGTAGCCATTATGGAATGAAATATGGTGATAAATACATGTGTGTGTGTGTGTGTGTGTATATATATATATATATATATATATATATATATATATACACACACACATACATATATTTATATACACACGTGTGTATATAGATACAAAGATGAAAATTTTGTTACACAGTGGTCGACAGAGATGCTGAGTGTAAATGTGTGAATCAATAATACTATGGCATAAAGTGGCACGCTAAATGCTAATGAGATCTTTCTTTTGTCTTTGCAGATCTTACGTTCTATAGTCACCCTCAGTCTCCAACCAGGAACATGAATTTCATCAGTCTCAACCCTGACGGTCTGCCACGGGATACCAGCACCAGTGGACGCGAAAGTGGCTACTCCACACCAGACTCTTCACGACCTAAAAAGGTTATTTATGAAGTCATTGTATGATGTCATTTCACCTGCATCCACTGATGGTCATCCTCACTGTACCGTAACCGTACTGGCTGATGATATATTGTTCGTTGAACACCCCCACTATCTTCCAAAATTCTTCACCTCTCCAGATGTTGTTTGGCCTCCATTACTATTGTCCTTTCCCCCCCTTTCTACCTATTTATTATTTTTTTTTTTTTTAATGCATCGATTTCCTACAACTTTCACTCTCTTCACTTCTTTCCTGTTGTATACACCATGTGATACTTGAAGCAACCAATCAAATTCTGTAAAATTTAGATGTGGGAATGCAACCAGTATGGAAGATTGCTGTTGTATTATATTATTATTATGCATGTCAGAATTGTTGTCTATGGATGGTTTAGAGATGAAGACGAGGGGGCCTTAGAGAAAGCTAATCATTATTAGTATTATTATTATTATCATTAAGGTGAAGAGCTGGCAGTATCATTAGCATGCCAGGCAAAATGCTTAGTGGCATTTCATCCATCCTTATGCTCTGAGTTCAAATCCCTCTAAGGTCGACATTGCCTTTTATCCTTTCGAGGTCAATAAATTAAGTACCAGTGTTTCACTGGGGTCAATATAATCAACTAGCCCCCTTCTAAAATTTCAGGCCTTGTGCCTTTAGTAGAAAGGATTATTATCATTATTACTAAGGCAGCGAGCTAGCAGAATCATTAGCACGGCAGGCAAAACACTTAGCTGCATGTTCTGAGTTCAAATCCTGCCGAGGTCGACTTTGCCTTTCATCCTTTCAGGGTTGATAAAATAAGTACCAGATGAGCACTGGAGTTGATGTAATTGACTCAGCCCGTTCCCCATAACTGCTGGCCTTGTGCCAACATTTGAAACCATTACTACTACTACTACTACTGTGATTGTTACATTAGCCATTTCATCTCCTGTAAAACATCCCCCTGCTGCTACTACTACTACTACTACCACCAGTGCTGCTTAAAATGACTAAAAGTGAAGAAGACATTAATGATTCCATTCTCTCATTTCCTACCATTCATTCTAGCACCAAACACAAATACATCTTTGAATTATAAAGTCTACCAATTATAAAGGAGATAATGCGTTTAGGTTTCGAAATTAACTTTTTGACTCTAAGAAATTTTCCTCCCGTTCCCCCTCTATCCATCTCACTTTAGCATGGTTCACTTCTTTTGTCGTCATAACATCTTCTGACATGTTTTTTTAAAATTATTTTTTTATTGTTCCTTGCAAAACAGGAGAGTTCACATTACTGTCTTATAATACAATACAAAAAAAAAAAAGATAAATCAATCAATTCTCTCTGACCACTTTCACTACCATCATCATCACAGCTGGTCTCCAGCCATCCAGTTTAAAAAAAAAAAAAATTTCTATAGATATTCTAATGGATTTTTAAAAATTCAAATGACCTACTTAACTGCTGTAAAAAAGCAATGAACATTCTATTAGGTAGCATCCTTACATTAATAGCATCAATATACTGCTGTATCTAACAAAGAAATTCAACAGATAGCATTCCTATGTTAACTGTATACTGCTGATATAAGAAACTAGGTTCTTGTTTCCCTGTATTCCCTATCTTTCCACCAACACCATCTTGTTCCTCAACTACTTTTCTGTTCTCAAGCTTTTCCATATCATCTTCACTCTTTACCGTTTCTCTTAAACTTATTTTCGTGGGTTTTTTTTTTGTTTCTTAAATCATAAAAATTCTTTATTTAACCTTACAGCCGCTTTAATCACAATCCCCTTTTCCGTCCCCTCTGCTCGGTTATCTCTATCCAACCTGAATAGTCCTTTCTGATGGACTTTAGTTGCAAAGGATGTAACCATTTTGAATAACTTAATTAATTACTAAAGTGAAAACAAAACAAAAATTCTATTTAAATGTTGGTAGAAAACAACAGTCAAAGTAATGTTAAATTTTATTTTCTCTGATAGGGGGAGTGAGTTCAATTTTACTGTAAACTCTGCACCCCACCTTTGCTTTTTTGTTACACCAAGCTAATAATTAAAAAAGTATTGGTTTAATGGTGGATGGGGAGTTGGTATAGTATTTTGTACAGCTTCAAGACTAGCCCCATCCAAACTCTAAAGCTGGAGAGTGATACACACACATATAAAACAATCAGTTATTTTTATCATCATCATTTACTTGATCCCTGGTTGAATGGTTCATAGTTTCAATAGAAATGAAGAAGAAACCCACCTTTTTAACATTTTTGTGGACTGGATTACTGTGCATAATTGATCTCAAAAAGATGTAATGGCTTCTTGAGTAGAATGCAGGTTCGGTATGTGAAAACCAAATTTTCATTTTTTTTTTTCTTTTTCTTATATATATATATTTTATTTTACACCATACACACCCAGACCCAATTTTGCCTTATGCTCCCCGCCCACCCCTTCTAACAATATGGTTTGATAAAATTACTTTAGAATTTTTTTTTTTTTTTAAATCACACACACACACACAGTACAACAATTTTGGAATTTTAAAAGAATAGCCAAACATTAATGTAGATATTGTCTTTGAAAAACAAGGGTCTAAAGTCATTCCAATATCTTATCAAAGAATAAACAGTATTGATTGGGAAGTTTAGAAGGCATTGATTATGGGGGTTCACCATTATGCAGGTACATCACTGATGTTCTCGTATCCTTGGTTACAAAGCCTTGACGGATTAACCATCTGTGGTCATGTAATAATAATAATTTATCAGAACACCTCTAACCTACTTAATTATACCACACAATTTACATACTGAAACACCACGGTTCATTTTTCAACTGTTCAACTTTATCTTGGACCCTTATGAATTAGTGCCACTGATGCTCTCAATTCTCTTAACTATGGCTGTTACAAATAAGGGTAACTGAAAGTTAAATAAGCAAGGGGTCTATCAAAATTTTAGTATCACCACTAAAAAAGTGCAGAATAAGTAAATGCAAGTTCACACAACAATTGTGTCGTGCAGGGAACTAGACTGCAATTTTAACTTACCCGTCACAATTTATCTGGATTCAAACACACAATGCTACAGTAGTCATGCAGTGAATTAGTCTGGTAGCTGTGGAAATATCATGGGGATTTCCACCTCGTAATTTATCCAGATTGAAAGAGGTGTCAGACCGTCATTTGCCAGAAAATCAATGGTGTACCTGTATTTTTGATCAGATTTATTTATGAAAACCTTAACTGCAAATTAATTATTATTATTACATTTACTCTTTATGGTATATGCTATCTGCTGTGCCATGTGACATGAAAGTGCCTCAAATAATAATTGTCTAGATGTGAATTGGGTTCTGTTGAGCAACAGACATTATTCAAAGTTTCTTTTAATTAAGTGTTAAATTTATGTAGAATACTTAATTTGTCAAGTGTTTAATTGCCGTTGGATAAGTTAATTTATAAAATAATATGGATTTAGGATTTTAACTCATTTTGTTGGGAATTTTAAAAATATCTTTTACCTATATTACAGGTCACATTAATGCAGGAGAACGATCAGATATTTTACAATATTTAAAAAACACCAAACATCTATAGAAAATATTACCCTTAAGTGTCCTTCCATTCTACTATAAAGAACATACCACACACACACACACACATATATGTAGTCAAATGGATAATGGCACAAACAGCAATTTCAGATTTTTAAAAGTTCTTTTTCTAAAATACATTTTCTTTGGCTATTTATCTACCTGCTGGAATTACTGTTTTGTAAAGTACATTAGAATATGATTTGCTCTGCATTACACATGCTAAATTATTAATGATGCTCTTATTTTCTGTAATATATATATATACACACACACATACACAGCCCAAAACTTAGAATACAATTCATAGAGCAAGATATAAAGCTCTTGGTGAGTTGAGGTAAAGCAGACAGGCTTACTCAGCAACTCAGGTTTGGTTCCTAGTTTGGGGCCCCTTAATGCCCTTGAGAAAGGCATAATAAAAGTTGTTAGACAATCTTAATTCCCTTCCTGTTCTTGTGCTTAAAATTAAGGTATCATTATTACCAATACTTTATATAAGTTGTGACAAACAAGAAATCCATTTCATAATCAGTTCACAAGTCCAAAAAGAGAAAATTAATTAATTAACAAAAAGAAGCTCCCAAAGCAGATTCATGATTATAAAGAACCAGAAGAGGAAAAAAAGAAGATGCTGACTGAATTATTTTTGTGTATATTTTGAGTACTAAAAGAGGAATGCTTATTTTGATAGCATTTGAGCCTTCATACCTGTTCAGGGGATAGGAACAAGATAATACTTTACCACCAACATGACACAAACATGGACATATCGGGCCTTATTTTTCACCCCTATCCCTCTACCTGTAAATATTCACTCAACCATATCCCCCACCACCACCCCTCCGACTCAAGTAGGTGAAATAGTTTTTTGTTCCTTAACCCTAAGCTCCCCCTTTATCTTTGTATATAATAAATAACATTGGCTAGAAATTACGTAGATGACTTTGGAATTATTTTGAATGTAAGCTTCCTGTTGTTTTTAATTCTTTTGTCATTGTGATTGTGCCAAGTGCTATGTAGTTGCAGTAAGCTCTTCTTAGCAAAGCGAAGCAATTTTTTTGGTTTTGATTTTGGTTCTCAGTTGGAATTAAGAACTGACTTTCATTGCTAAACTAATGACCTTGAGAAAGGCATGCAGATTATGACCTCACATGTCTGTCTATCAATCAGCCTGTCTAACACATATTTATGAATTAGAATTATAAAGTGTCTATTTAGGCAATGAAAACATTGTCGTTACTAACGAGGAGAACTTTCAGATTCAGGCAGCGAAACAAGTCCGTCTCTTTATAACCTAACTTTACAACAGCTTTAAAGTGATGCAGGGTAGTCTAAAAACTGAACAGCCTCATATGTATCTATACAGAATTTCAGAGGAAACTTTAGTTTTTCAGTTTATTTTAATCATCGCAGCCAAGCCATTATTGGTTAGTAAAAATGAAGATGACATTTCTGTTTCAAAACCATTTTCTCTTAGTTACAGAAAAACAAAAAGCAAAGAAGCTTTTTGGGCAAATTGTCAACAAACTCTTTAGTGACAAATAGATAACTTCTTAATTCAATCATTAACCTCGATGCGATGTTAATCTTTTAATTTTGATTACCTAAGGGGGAAAATATCTCTGCCCACCTCTCTTAGCTGTCAATCAACATCTCATGGTTTACCCTTTTGAATATAAGCTTGTCTGAGACATTTATGCCATGCAAATGCTTTCTGCTGCATCTAACTTTAGCAATGTTGTGTCAAGTTGACTGTGTTATTCAAAATGGCTTTTGTAGGTTATTTATTTTATCTCATTCTCATTGAAAATGGTCCTAAAATCCTAACAGAGTTATTTGTTATTTAGGTTAATTCTATTAAAGACAGTTTACAGGTCTTGACTTTCTATTTCATAATCTACAACTTTCTGAAAAAGAAGCAATTTTTGCTCATTTTAGAACTGTTGTGTGACTCAAAAAATAACAAGGATTTTAGTTAGATTGAAAGCAAGAAGAGTTTCTAAACTGTTTTTGGGTTTTGCTTTAATGACTGGGTAAATTCATCTCTTATTATTATAATTATTATTAAAGTCAAAATTAAAAGAAGAGTGCCATTGTTATCTAGTGAACAAACCACCGCTTCATAGTTTCCTCGCTCACTCGATGGAGAAGGGATCGGGATGTCGCTGAGTGGTGGTTAGTTCACTAGATAACAATAGCACTCTTCTTTCAATTTTGACTATATCTTCAGGAGGAGTTACCTCAATCATCCTTTTTATATAATTATTATTATGTAGGCGAGCTGGCAGAATCGTTAGCACTCTGGGCAAAGTGCTTAATAGTATTTCATCTGTCAATAAATTAAGTACCAGTGAACCACTGGGGTTAATGTAATCAACTTGTCCCCTCCCTCAAAATTTCAGGCCTTGTACCTATAGTAGAAAGGATTATTATTATATTCATTAAAATAGTTATTTGTCTAGATCCAGATGTTTTGCAAGAAAAGAAGAGAAAATGGTTCAGAAGCCAGGTGAAACCAAACAAATAGCAATTTTCAGAATGAATTCAAAGTTTAGTCAACATACACCGAAAAGTTCTTTTTAAAATAGTTCAAGGAGTCAGTCCAAAACTTTCCAAAGTCATTTCAAATTTATTATGTTGCAAGGCAAGAAAAATAACACAAACATTTTCCTGTTATGTAGTGTGTGTGTGTGTATGTTATAAAACCATCTTACTGTAATTGGTTTTTGTAGTATTTTGCTCAAGATTTTCCTGTCTCTCTCTCTCTGATTTTTTTCCCACCTCATGCCATTTGTGGCCACAGGCTCAATTTCTACGTTGCACCTACACCCATTCCACATAGACAGACAGACATATGAATAAAAGCTTTAACAGTGCTCAACATTGACTGCTATAACTGTACATTCTCTCTCTCATATACATCAATCTGGCCTTTCCATATGATGATGATGATGATGTACCACCAGCTTTCATAGGAAAGACATACCTACTTTTCACAAAATTCATTTCACTTAATGAAAAAAAAACTGACAACTGCAAAAATGACGCAGCCGACAAGCGTGAAAAGTAATCCTGTATTAAAGAAAAAACAGTTGTGTGTTCAATGAACTGTAAACTAAACAAAAAAAAAGTGTATATGGAGGTTCTTTATAAATTGTCTTTTGTGTGTATGTTTTTTTATTTCCCCTCCCCCCAATTGTGACAGAAATAAATTAAGTGCCGAAAAGAAAACATGCCAATTTTACCTGGAAGTTTGTATAATATCTGCTGGTCAGTGAACAGGAAGGGAAGAAAATGTTCTGTAGAAAAAGAGTATCTTAGTTTTGATTTATCTGTATTAATAGCACAATTTCTTAAGTGCTTTGTTGTGACACATTTACCATTAACCAAATATATAACAATGTTAGTTCAACAGTAATTGCAAAAAAAAAAATTTTTTTCTTAAAAGTTTTCCTAAAAAAAAAAAAAAGCTATTGTTATTCCATATATAAAACTCTTTCACAAACTGAGACTTGGAATGAAAAAAAATAAGAGAAACTGTCCCCACCCCTTCCCCATTTTTTTTTTAAATGGTTAATTACATGACAACATAACATGTTAGCCATAAATTAGAATTTTATGTTGTCAGAATTCTAAAGAAAATCAAATATTTTGCTTTACTTTTACGTTAATTTTTCGTTTTTCCATTTTGACACTCTCTGGTAATATTAACTTTAATGTTTGTAGAATTGTAAATATTAATTTGATAATTAATTAATTAATTACCATCTGGAGTGAAAAATTTGGATGTTAATCAAGTCTAAAGTAAATGTCTTAGTTTATTTCATAGTTTTTTTTTAAAATCCCTCTTAATTAAATCTCCTCTTCCCCTGAATCTATTTCTTCTTGAGAGCAGTATTTAAGGCAAAACATTTTTAACTGAGTAAAAATGCTCTTTTCAGACTTTTTTTTTCCATTTTACATTGTGCAAAGTTTACAAATGCTATGCACTTTTTTGACCAGATTGATTATAATTTGACTTCACCCTCTGACAGTTCCAAAACAAAATCACTTTGACAATTTCCAGGTGTATCAAAATATATAGCCCTAATTTTTGTACAATAATGTTAATATCGTTTTATAATAAAATACATTTAAATGGAAACTGTGTGCCTATCTCTGTGATATATTTGTATTAACAATTCTTATTAACACACATCAACTTTTAAATGATTTTTGTCTACTTTGGCTGCAGTATTTCTGCATTGTAGGAAATGGAGTAATTGGAGTAATGGTTACTGCCAAGACAGAGTGCCAAACTATTATTGCTTTACAGCATTCAATGTAATTTCAAAGGGTTCTGATTTCAAAATCCTTCAGTTCCAAGCTCGCATTTCTTTCCTTTGGGGACTGGGGCCAAGAAAACCAATACCAGTAGGGTCTTTTAAACCTATGATCAAAACCATTCCAGTTGTGGCCATCTCGTTTTTACTTCAGATTCAGCAAAGAAAGCATATGGCTAAGTGGTTAGGGTAGTCGGTCCAAGATGGTATGATCATGGGTTCGATTCCCGGCAGTGCATTCTGTCCTTGAGCAAGACACCTTATTTCACGTTGTTCCAGTCTACTCAGCTGGCAAAAGTGAGTGGTACCAGTAATTCAAAGGGGCCAGCCTTGTCACATCCTGTGTCCTGCTGAATCTTCCTGAGAGCTACATCAAGAGTACTTGTGTCTGTGGAGTGCTCAGCCACTTTCACATCAGTTTCACAAGCAGGCTGTTCCATTGATCAGATCAGTTGAAACCCTCATCGTCGTAACCAACAGAGCACCAGTTACATTCAGCTGCTATTTCTAGCCAGTCGAGCACCTCTCATAGAGAGGTTCCATCATTGGTTCATTATTAAACGTTTGTTAGTTGTGAATCAAGATTTTCATACCGAATGACCTCACAAGTATTTTATTTCAATAATAATGCATCATGTGACCCTCTTCTTACATGCTTGCATTTTCCTCTGCTTATTTCATGTAATAATTCACATATGCACACACACATGCATGCACTCTCGTTTTATTTGATGAAAGCAGCATAAATTACTTCTAAAAATAAATCAATAACTGCACCCGGCATCTTCTTGATCACAGTGTTGCCAGTGCACAGTCGCCATTGTTCGGCGACTGCAGTGTTATGTAATTTAGCTTGTAGCTTCGTGTTCTCAAAACAAAAGTAGCAGAACAATAAAAAGGGGGTTCTTACTAAACTGAAAGCCGGAAAAAGGAAAGTCTCTTAAGTGTTGTCGATGCACATTTCCTAATATTATTTGCTGCCAGAATGGAGGAAAGTAATCCAGTACACCTTTAGTCCTGTTGGTTAGCTGAGTCAGTAGAGCATCAGACAAAATGCCATGTAGTATTTAGTCATAGTTTTTTTTACATTCTGAGTTCAAATCTCAGAGGAGGAAGGTTGACAAGTATATCTTTAATTCTACAGTTAATGGTGTTGGTTGTTTGAGCCAGTAGAGCATCCAACTAAATGCCATGTAGTAAGTATTTAGTCACAGTCTTTCACATTGTGAGTTCAAATCCCACTGAGGAGGGAAGTTGACGAGTATATCTTTAGTTCTACAGTTAATGGTGTTGATTAGTTGAGTCGGTAGAGCATCAGACAAAATGCCGTGTAGTAAGTATTTAATCATGATCCTTTATATTTTGAGTTCAAATCCTGCTGAGGTTACCTCACCCCTCATTCTGATGTGGTGGGGTTAGTAGAAAAATTAAACAGATTACCAACCACTTACTGAGAATTAATTCATATTGCTATTAAGCAAAGTGGTTGTAAAGTAGAAGAATAAAAATTACAGAAGAAAACTTGCTACACAGTCAGCATTTCTCGGAATGAGTAAAGAGGGGTATTCTATTAGAAGAAAATATTGATTTAGCAAAATTGGATTTCACTAAAAAATAAAAAGGATTTTTTTTTAAAAATCATGTTTCAAACCCTAAAAGTATAGCATTAGGTCCTGGGGCAAGACACATGTTGACTTCTTTCTGAGAATGTGTCTTTGGGGGGGAGGGGGAGGCACAACTTCCAATCTAATCCAGTGATGAAGCATCTATGCTGTAAATTGACCTGCTAAAAACTACTGCTAAATCTTCCTCAGATCACATTTGTCTTAAAACAGGATACACTGGATAACACAGTTTCTGATCTACAAAGGGAGAGGATGGATGGTCATAACTGGAACACTTATGATGAGAAGTCTGCTTGGTCAGGGCTTAGATTGGGGCTAAATAACATAATTCTCATTCTACAGTGAAGTATTAGAAAGTAAAGAAAATAACTATGAATCGCAAAAAAAAAAGAAAAACCGTTTGATGCATACAAGACCATGATTCTGGTTAGAAACAGAGGAGGAGAATTTGTCCATGTCTTACCTGCAGCAACTGTGTATGAAGAACATCGATAACATGGGTCTTACTAGTCTTGAAAAACTTGCCTTTCTCAAAGCCAAACCGTTGGTAGAAAATAACGACTGAAATGTGAGTTAAGAAAAGTTTGGCTATTATTTCTAGCAAGTGTAGTTGCTTAACATCTTGTTTAACATCACTAACAATTAGGGGGAGGGAGGGGGTAGGAATACATTATGTGATAGTGTGTCCTCTGGTCTCATGCCAGCTCCTGCCAGGCCGAACTATAAGAAGAAAATAAAAATGAAGACAGTGGAGTGTGATTTGATGGAAATTTGGCTGCTATTTACAGCAGATGTACCAACCATGTAAAGGTTCATTTGGCTCGTCAGCAACACCGATGAGGACAATAATGCTAATGACAGTGATGGTGGAGATACTAAAAGATCAATATTTTGTGATATCAGAGAATTCAGCTGTGAGAGAAAACTGATTAGCAATAAGATAAATAACAATAACATTTGTAACTGGGTTTACTCTTTCTGTAAATCTTCAAGTGGAAGCACTTGAACGACAGAGATTCCAATTAAATAATTCCCACCAACCATTTGTTAGTGAGTCTTCTTAAAGAGCTGTGGAAATATACTCTTTTAAGAACTACTTAATGGTTCAATAATTTGGAGCAAAGATGGCTAAATTAGCAAGTAGCTGCTGTTACTGTATCCACTGTTAACAAGGATGGCTAAACTGACAGCTGTTGAGACTGATAGAATAAGTTGTCATCAAGTATCCAATGCTTTTACAGTGCGTTGATGACACTTCAACAAAGATCTTCCCAATCAATCATAATTTCTCCCATTGGATGAGGCCACAACATTAATTCAATTTGACTTTCTCATAATGTTTTCTTGGCAGAGATATTGGGGTGGTTTGTAAATTGCCTCCCTCAACAGGATGGCTGTTGGCCCAGAAGATGCTCATCTGCCCTTCAACAGGTCTTATTTTTAGTCCTGACATCCTCCTTACAAGAGTAGCAAGCTACCCAAGTGAGGGAGCCAGTTTGATCACTGACCATTTGACAATGGAACAGGTAATACTGGTTTACATGGCACCAGTAGCAGGCCTCATCAGCCCGTGATGAGATCCCCTAACCTAACCTCAATAGAATAAATACTGGGGTTGATTTGTTTGACTAAATCTACAAGATGGTGTCCCAGCATGGTTGCAGTCCAGTGAATAAAACACATAAAAAATTAAAGAAATCCACAATTTGTAGTAAAGATGGCTAAACTGACCCCCTTCCTCAAAATTGCTGACCTTGTGCCAACATTTGAAACCAATATAATACATATATATATATGTATAACAATGAGAATGAGTGCTCAACACTGCATTGGTGGATAAAATTTGTGTATTGAGGTTACCATTGCTTAGCGATATTTCGTCTCTGTCTTTACATTCTGAGTTCAAATTCCGCCGAGGGTGACTCTGCCTTTCATCCTCTTGGGGGTCGATAAATTAAGTACCAGTTGTGTACTAGGGTTGATCTAATCGACTGGCACCGTCCCCCAAACTTTCGGCCCTTGTGCGAAGAGTAGAAAAGAAAAGAATATACATAAAGCAACAGCTAAAACCTAAGAGTAAAACTGAAAATCTATATATGTCTGTATACACAAATATTTTTAAACACACACATTTCAGTGTGTATATACATATGTCAATATGTAAAAGGAGCCAACATACGAACAATTTCAACATGGCAAGTGCTTTAGGCTAGTTTTAATGTCCCAGAAAGTAGACTAGAGATTGGAGACCAACATGGCAAAACTCTTAGAAATCTATGCAATTTAAAGAATGTCTTGGTGTAATCCACAATATACTTTGACAGGTTTAAGATGATAAAACCAGATGAGTTACTATATACCAGCCAGTTACAACAGGCTTAAACATTCCAGCACCTCGGATGGCTCTTTTCCAGCTTGTTAAACTAAAACTGATATGACCATATAAAACTAAGAGCCTGCTAGTCTGTAGCATTGAATTTCAACGGATTTCACTATATGGAACTATCAGCTATATCATATGCCAGCAGGTGATAGTCATTAACAAGACAGGATACAGGAAGTTTAATACTGGCTTTCACCTGTCATAACTGCAATCCAATATTGCCCTCATTTTAACCATGTGTGCACATACATTACAAAAAAAAAAAGAGATAAAAATAAAAATGAGAAAATAACCATAAAATATACCATTCCCCTTTTCTACACCCTGAAACTTATTAGACACCAAAACACTTGGACTACTGCTTGTATGTGTCTCGCATGATCTGTCGTATAAAACTACTGCATGGTTTTCATTGTTGATGTTGTTTAGCCACAGGTCAACATTTGATCATAGGCAGACCAATGATCAAAAGTGTAACCAGCTGTGACCAGCCAGTGATTATTCTGTTTTTGTTTTGTTCTTGTTCTTTTAGCTATTTTGTTTCAGGTGTGCAACACAGTGTGTGAAGGCAAACATTATCCAATGTGTCCCTTTAATTGTTTCTTCTAAGAAGGTAAGTGTATTTATTATTTCAGCAAAATTCAGCTGGTATTTCTAGCAGTTCCGGCAGTTGTACAAAAGCTTCCTTGTTCATTTGTTTTAGATCTTGCCTTGTCTCTTGACAACAGAAAGTTACCCCTTTAGCCTGTATAAGCAACAAAAGGTAACATTTATCCCCACTTAAAAACATGGTTATTCCGTTAAAACAAACTTTACTGTGGTAGATACCATGGGAGAAACTCTTGTATTATTTTTGGTGCAAAATGCACTCTTGTTTATATTGCTAGCAGGGAGATAAATCCCTTCTACCCCCAGCACCGAGACCACAAGGTTGCATGATTTCAACCTTCAAACAACATATAGCAATAACTTTTGGATGTGAGCAACAGATAGCAACAGCTTTTAGCTAACAAAAACAAATAGAAAGTAATAATTGCCAACCTATCTATATAAGTAACATATAGCAACAACTATCAGAGAGTATGAACCAGAGATAACAACAACTAAACATATGAAATATAAGCAATAGTTTGCAACAGTTATCAACATTTATATATTTCAACTGGGAGTAACAACCTGAAACAATTGCAGTCAAAAGAGAGCAAGAAATATTAATTGTTATTAACTAATAAATACTAAAAATTGATAAATTTAATCATCTAAAGAATTATAACAGTTACAAAACAAACAAATTTATAAATAAATGAGATAATCGATTCTATGATTCTGGCAATTAGAAATCTTAATTACATTTTTCGTTAGATTCTAACAAATTTCAAGTTGATTTTTACTAATAGTTAACAACACAAGTCTTTAACAGTTGGAAATTCTGTTTTTTTTTTTTTTTTTTTTTTGTAAACCAAATTCTAACAAAATATAACAACATTTATTTTCAAGCAACGTAAAATTATTGATTTTCTTTGAATTTTTTTTTTATATAGTTTTGTTTTTTTCCTTGAATTAAATGCAGGAATTTCAAATTTCTCTCAACCCACCAACCCCAACCTTTCAAAAATTTTGATAGTAATATGGTTTTCTATGCCATCTTTTGAAAAGACTTTAAAAAAAAAGAAAAGTAAAAATATGTAAAAACAAAAAAAAAAATTGCTATTACAATATTTCAATGAAATGAAATAGTTGCAAGCTTTGTTATTATTTTTCTTTCTTCCTGTTAATTTAGTTTCCCCTTGCAGCTATTGAGTAAAATCTTTTAGATTTGCTGTATACACTTCAGTAAATTATGAAACATAGTCAAGGTTCATACAGCATGGCAAGTAAACGTATAGAAAACTTGATAGATCTAAGAGATTATGCCATGCCTTCGGGGTAAATAATAATAATAATAAAGATAATCTTCTATGCCATTCACTTTAACTCTTCTTTTCATGTTGTTTGAAAAGAAAAGAAAATTACCAACAGTACTTGTTGATGTTGTTGTTGCTGTAGTGGTGGTGGTGGTGGTTTAGTTGCAGCTCAGTCCTGATAAAGTAGACATACGATGAAAGACAATCCCAGGTGTGACCATCCCATCTGATTTTCAGGCATCTATCATTCAGTTTAGCACCACCACCACATGGCTCTTGAGTGTCTTTAGCAGAGACCTTTCTGCAGCAAACATTCGGACCAGATTTTCAGTCTGAGGATATTTTCTATGGCAGGAGCCCTTCCTGCTACTAACCTTCACTCGTTTCCTAGTAAAATAATATTTCTCCATAACATGACCAGACATGTTTTGATGGAAGATTGGAAATGAAGGACACTGCTTGCAATGACAGTGACATTTGTTTACAACTACCATGCAAAGTGAAGCCAAGGTAAGAGTAACTAACACACACACACACACATGTATACAATGGGCTTCTTTCAGTTTCCATCTATCAAATCCACTCACAAGACTTTGGTTGGCTTAGAACTGTAGTAGAAGACACTTTCCCAAGGTGCCATGCAATGAGACTGAACTCAGGACCATGTGGTTGGGAAGAAAACTTCTCGACCACACAGTTACTCATTTCAAACTTAGAACACAAAACTTCAGATGAGATGTGTCCGAAGGTGCCCCATCCCATACTCTAACAATTCTGCCAGTCCACCCATCCAGCACCCCTAAAAGAACGAATGTAAAGTGGACCTGGTTGAGATTTGAGCTCAGAATGCTGCAACAAAGGTCACAAGTTGTTTTATCCGATGCTCCACTGATTCTGCTCATTTGCCACCTCATTTCCAAAGATGACATTAATAATCCACAAGATGATAATCTTAAAAGAAATCAATTTGTATGTCTCAGTGCACATTAGTCAATGTAATTATATTAATTAACCAATAACTCATTATCTCACCTAGGTGTGATAAACAGAATGAAAAACTTGATTATTTTTCTAATTAATTATATACATCAAGGGGGTGTTGACATTAGGAGACAGTTTCTTCTTATGTTAGTTCACAACTAAATATTTAGCAATTATGCGGTTTATTATGTTCCGGGTTCAAATTTTGCCAAGGTCGACTTTGCCTTTCATCCTTTTGGGGGGTCAATAAATTAAGTACCAATTGCGTACTGGGGTCGATGTAATCGACTCACCTCTACCCCACAAAATTGCTGGCCTTGTGCCAAAGTTTGAAATCATTATTGTTTGGTTTATTGGCAATTCCAGTAGAGTTTTTGAAAAACTACTTTGCAGTATTTTGTTGCAAACCATTACATTCTGGGTTCAAATTCTGCTGAGGTCGACATTGTCTTTCAACCTTCCAAGATCAGTAAAATAATGCACCTGTCAAAATTGAGGCACCAGTCAAAATTAAGGCAAGTATTAAAAATCAATTATACAGGGAGTGGTAGTCTGATTTGTAGAATCAGAGAAACACAAGCCTTACTTGTCTGGGTGTTTCTCTGCTCTACCCACTAGGCCCCTATTTTATGTGTATAATATTACATGTGTGTGTGTGTGTATAGAGAGAGATATGTGTTGGCATTGTTGTCATGGCCCTAATTGAACAGCCCCTTAAATGATGGCATTCTGGTGGTGACCACTTCATCTTTTTATTTTAGAAGTATGTAAAATGACACTGTCCAATACAGCCTTCCATTTTTAAGATGGAAGGTTGTAATTTGAGGGAATTCAGCTTCTGTTTCTAGCAGTGAGAGTGACCATGTAGAGGTTTCCTCATTGGAATGCGTCTGTATAATTAAATTGTGTACATGTACATGTTGATGGAATTGTGTGCACTGCTGAATGTGTGTGTGTGTGTGTGTGTGCATGTGTGAGTAACCATATGATTGGTATATATCAATACATGTTCGTGTGTGTGTGTTGGTGCATATGCATGCGACTGTGTGCATAAGTTGGCACTACTTCTGTGCTTGTGTAGACATAAGTGCATGCATGTATGTGTGTATATGTATATATGCATAATAATATTATGTGTGCATGAATCTACATCTATGATACTCATGTGTGTGTGTGTGTGTGTGTGTGTGTGTGTGTGTGTGTGTGTGTGTGTGGGTGTGAGAGAGACTAATCATTTTATTGTATATGTCTGTGTATAATTTCTGTAATTTAACTTTTGATGTTAAAAAAATATGATAGAAACAAAAGACCACCTGCACACCCACCTACCTACCCATTTTTCTCTCTCTCTCTCTCTCTCTCTCTTCCCAAACATCAGAAGAATTCTATTGAATTCTTCAGTTCAAAAATAAAACCTAACGATGTTTTAATCAGCTATTTCTTCAGAAATTCTTTATAAAAGAGAGCCAGCCCTGGCAGATACATCAGACATCAAATTAATTCTACACCTGACCTTCTTGAGAAAAAGTCAAACACACACACACACACATGCAGATACTCTCTCACACACACACACCTGTACATCATGCATGCCCTCAAAAGCTAATTAGTAAGATGAAATTTTTTGACTTAATTACCATGTAAAATTGTAGATTATTATTATTTTTGTAGTGGATTGGTAGAACTGTTAGAATATCAAACAAAATACTTTATAATATTCCTTCAGGCTCTTTTGCACTCTGAGTTCGAATCCTGCCAAGGTCAACTTTGCCTTTCATCCATCTGAGCACATCCTTACGGGGCTGATAAAGTAAGTAAGTACCAGTTGAGCACTGGGGTCGATGTAATCAACTTACTCCTTCCCCGGAAATTGCTGGCCTTGTGCCAAAATGTGAACGCATGATTATAATTATAATTATTATTATTAAGGCAGTGAGCTGGGAGAATCCTGATTGGCAAAATGCTTAATTGCATTTCGTCCATCTTTGCATTCAGAGTTTAAATTCCACCAAGGTTGACTTTGCCTTTCATCCTTTCAGGATCGATAAATTAAGTACCAGTGAAACACTGGGGTCAGTGTAATCCACTTGTCTCCTCCCCACAAAATACTTAAAGTAGAAAAGAATATTAATGTTTGATTTGTGAGAGATTTAACTGTTATTTCTAGCAGGCCAAATGGCCATATTGAGGGTCTTTCATTGCCTCAATAACAACACTGTGATAAGATGACAAAGAAAAACAAAACAAAAAAAAAGTCATCACAAAGTTAATCCTTTTGCATCAAAAAGCCTCTAATACATTTGATAAAAAATAATAAAAAATAAAATCCAGTGAAATATATTGATCTAATACCAATATTTATCTAATCACTACAGGGACTGCTAAATGGTTGTTTTACCTACGGGAAATAGCAGCGAAATTTCCCTCAAATCATACCTAGTATCTTCAACAACAACAAAATAAAAAAATGGAAGGACACATTGAATAATGTAGTCCGAGATACTCTGTGCTAGGAAAAAGAAAAAAAGATATGGTGATCAAAGTTGAAATGTCTTTTATCATAGATCTGTAATGATGAGGGACTGCCTGGGGCTAAAACACTAACAATGACAGCAACAACAACAACAAGAGGGAATCATGTTACATCATAAAGCAAACAGTATATTTGCTTTAAAAAAAAAAAAGGGGGAAAATCCACTGAAATCTATTGATCTGATGCTAATATTTACCTTGTCAAGCAACTTCACTTTAGAGAGCAAACAGTTCCATTTGTAAAGCAATTCCTTTCACCAAACTACCAAACACTTAGAGCTATTAGAATGGTTAGAATGCTCTGGCAGCAACATCCCACCCACAAAAAAAAAAAAAAAAGTTGGGGTGCATTGGTGCTGGCATGGTTGTGTGGTAAGAAGCTTGCTTCCCAGCCACATGGTTCCGAGTTCAGTTTTAACTGTATGACACCTCGGGCAAGTGTCTTCTATTATAACCATGGGACAACCAAAACCTCGAGTTGATATAGTAGATGGAAACTGAAAGAAACCTGGTGTGTGTTTGTGTGTGAGTGTACATATATGTGTGTGTCTTTGAGTTTGTGTTTGTCCCCCACCACTGCTTAACAACTGTATGTATGTAAATGTATATGTATACATCCCTGCATGACCCCTTGGGCAAGTATCTTCTACTATGGCTTTGGGCCGACCAAAACCTTGTGAGTGAATTTGGTAGATGGAAACTGAAAGAAGCCTGTCATATGTGTGTGTGTACCTGTGTTTGTGCCTCCATGACCCCCTTCGGTCATGACTGACCATGGGATTGCACCTAGAAAGTTACCCTCCTAGGCACAAGTCTGGGCAAGGTTGTTTATGGAAGATCAGCAATCGCACATGTATACCGGCCTCTCTCTCTCCATACCACCAGTGTTATCCTTTATGCATAGAAATAAAGTGAAATTATATTTGCTTTTACATGTGGAAAATGGATAGTAGTTTAGCTTCAGGACAGCATTAATTGAGTGGTGTTTCAGCTGACCATCCTCTTTTCTTTCTTTTTTTTTTTTTGTCCAAGACCCATCCTCCATAGCAGAAGTGTTAAGGCCACATTCCCTGGTGTAAAGAATTGGTCTGCAAAAGTCCCCTGCAGATGTCACACAAAAGACACTCGTGCCAGTGCTACATTTTAAACACTCAACATACACTGTAAAGTGGTTGGCATTAGGAAGTGCATCCAGCTGTAGAAACGAAGCCAAATTAGACTGGAACCTGATGCAGCTCTTCTGCTTGCTAGCTCTAGTCAAACCATCCAACCCATGCCAGCATGGAAAACAGGCATTAAAGGATGATGATGATGATGATGTCTAGAACTGCCAATGTCTCATGTGCTCTTCTCATTTTTTAAGATGGTAGGCTATAATTTCATGGCACTTGGCTGCAATTTCTAGCAGAATAAACAACTATATAGAGGCTCCCCACCACGACCACCACTGAAAGTATGTAATTATACATGCTGAAACTTAATTTTCCGTTCTCATTTCAATTTCCTGATCGTTTTCTGATCAATAGTCAATATGTAGTACCTAGTGAAGATATCAGCCTGAAAGGAAGTTAGCTGCTGGACATTGGCAGTGATCCAGAAGACAAATTAATTAGCGAGCTTTCGAGAAAGGACCTGCATTTGTTAAAGATTAATTCAATCTCTCTTCCTTCCACACACACAAAACAACCCCCCCCCCCCCAAAAAAGCAGAAAATTTCAAAATCAATACATTAATCATGCTTGTGACTAAGAATTAAAACCATTTCTGATATGAATAGGCAGACATATCTAATATATTTCTAAGGTTGAATATGAAGAATGGTCGTGTGTGATCATTGTGAGGATATGCTATCATATTCCACTTCCATTTTAGCTAACATGAGCCAACAAGTGTGCCTGTATGTTGTGGCTTGCTCTGCTAGAAATAGCAGTCGAAATCCTCTAAAATCTTTATCCTTTGTCATTTACTTATTTCAGTCAGTATTGTGGCCATAGGTTGTACTTCTACATTACACAAAATATTTGAAATTTTTTTTATATAATTCCAAATAATATGTAATTACAAAAACAATAAGCTAATTACAAAAACACCAAATGGCTATGGAAATCCGGCAAGGATTGAAAAAAAATAGATACCAAAGGGGTCTATAGGTTTAAAATAGTTGAAAATCACTGATTTTGAAGCTCCATCATTGACTGGTAATCCAAGACAGACCACCACTACCACCTCTAACCTAATATATCTCAAAGCAATCATGTTGCTACAGCAGTAATAAAGTCATTGGTCTTTTTTATTCTTTTTACACTCATTTTTCTATTTATCCCATGGTTTAAGTAGAAAAATGTAAAAGCAAGGAGAAATGCTCTTACTACAAAGAAAATGAACTGCAGGTTAAATAATATTATCATAGCATTGAACAAACTAATATACTTTCCATCGTTAGTGACATAATTTAAACTATTTTTATTACATACATTTCAGACCCATGCAGATTAAATTATCAGATAAAAGTGGACAGCTTTATACTTTGTATGGTCTTAACAGGATATTACTAGCTTCTTAAGGATTTAATAACAGATTCCTGCAAATAAGCATATCAAGACAGTTCTTTCCTGTATATCATGAGATATATTCTCATTTCTCCACTTGCTAGCCAAGATATTAAATCTCTGAGGTAAAGGCGATCACCAAAAATTTGATCTTTAGAAATAGCTGGTCTCTTATCTGAATTTAATTCATAAATATTCATCACTTTTGTGAATTAAATTCATAAAGAGAACAGACAACAGAAAAGTTTTGATTGATAAATTATAGATATTGAAAAACTCATTTCAATAACAAATGAAAAGCCAAAAGAATTTTCTCATAATTTTTATCCATTATGGCATTGCTTGTGTGGGTTGGACTTCCAGCCAAGTGGTTTCTGGTTCAGTGTTCAGTCCCACTGTGTTGTACCTTCAGCAAGTGTCTGTCTTGTATCATAGCTCCATGCTGACCAAAGCCTTGAGTGAATCTGGGAGATGGAAACTGAAAGAAGCCCATCACACATATGTATGGATATATACATGTATATGCATATGTATGTATGTATGTGTGTGTGTGTGTGTGTGTGTGTGTATGCATGCATCTATGTATGTAAGTATGTCTGTGCTTGTGTGTTCTGTTGACTTGGCATCCTAAACGAGCATCACCATCATAAAAGTAATGTCATTCATTTCCAGTTTTCCATGAAGAACATGTCTAGCCATGGTGAAATATTACTTGCTTGGAAACATGAAGGTTGGCATCCAGCATAGAAAATCTGCCTCAACGAAATTGTCTGAACCATGCAAGCTTAAAAAAGTGGATGTCAAAACGATGACGATGGCTTTTATTAATCCATTGTCTTTTTGACAAAAGAAAAACATAGAAATTTCTATAGTGAGATTGAACCAGAAACCACTTGGTTGGAAGTCCAACCCACACAAGCAATGCCATAAACTTATTTGATGGATAAAAATTATTTGAAAATTCTTTTGCCTCTTCATTTGTTATTGAAATTAGTTTTTCAATATCTATAATTCATAGATATTCTATAATGGTACTGTTTTGATGGGGCAATATTCTTAGAATGGGATTGTGTTTATGATTATACAACTATTTTAGTGCCAGTAATCTTAAATAAGTGTCATGTTTAGGAACACATTATTGTAACAAGGACCAACAATAGCAACACTGTTAAATTACCAAATACAGACATCTCCCACATTACCCATAAAGAGCTAGGGGGTATTAAACTGATTGACAGATTAAGTCTACCCCACCCCAGAATAGGAAAGATCTCTCTGACATGCTTTCAAACACATTCAAATGCCATCTTTCACTTCCAATGCTTCAAGCAATCCAAAGCAATGGTACAGAAAGAAAACACTTGTCCAAGGTGCCATACAGTAAAACTGAACCCAAAACAACCCAGCTCCAAAGCGAACTTCTTAGCCATATGGCTATTCCTGCAGCCATAGGATAATAGATCTGAACATTAATGCTAAGTCGATAAGAACGAAGGAACTCAAATACAATCTGACTATTAATTAAGAAACAATTGTCAATGTGTGTATTATTCAACACAACAAGCTGCCATTTTTTATGACAAAATATAGCGCTTCTTGCCAAAGGAAGTTAAGAAAGCTTTCTCCATTTAGCAGTTGATTGGCAGGTTTTGGAAGCATCTGTTGCTAGAAACCAGTAGAACAATAACACATTATATTAAAGAAAAAATTTTTCATTTGTGACCCACAATCAAATATTGATTGCTAGTACCCAGCAGTTAACCATTTGCTCAAATTAGTAGTGGTTGCTAAGCTGCAAAAGGCTTCAGAAACAGTTTATTAACGGAGCTTCGTTAGCGGTAATTTGCTGAAGAAGTTCAGTGAAAGACAAGGCAAATAACTGTAAATGTTCGTTAAAAGCACTTAAAGTGTACACTGTTCCACAATCTAGTTTGTATTCTTGAAGCACAAGTACAACTCTTTTGATAGGAAGCTCTTCAATCAATACGTTCATTTCATTTAAGCAATACTTCATCCTAAAGAAACCGCTAACTTTTTATTCTTTTTACTATTATATTTATTTATTGTTTATCATGATTATTAAGGTGGTGAGAAGGCAGAATTGTTAGCACGCTGGGAAAAATGCTTAGCCGCATTTCAACCATTTTTATTTTTGATAAAATATTCACTAAAATAATTTGTGTACAAATGAAGCACCTTGGCTAATGATTTATCAAGAATCAAGCATGACAGTCCAGCATTGGTGACAGAATGGAACAGTGGTCACAATGTCCTATTGATTCAGCTAAATGTGGTTCTCGGTTAAATTTTAAATCTGCATGCAAATATTCTCGTTACAAGTCGTTAAAACTGTGATTCATCAAATCCCATGGCTTAACTGGATCACCATTTGAATTCATCAGTATCAGAGAGATTAAGCCGTTCAATAACGACAGGTAAATATGAGATATTTCAGTCGTAAAGCAAGTGCTAACACATTCAGTGCAGTCAATTGTAGCAGCTTCCCCATTGTGTTTCGGCGTTGCAAGCCATCAAAGCAACTTCCTGTAATCACTCACGAGATGTCCACAACTTCAATTGTAATTTTGTTCTGCCAGGAACAAGCAACACAATTAGAGTTATTATGTAAGTCTCACTGAATTAATCACGTTCGTCAACTTGTCCAGCTTCGTCAACTCACGCTAATGAAATCTTTGTCATTGTCGCTAAAACCAAAACTGTCCACCACCACCACCACCACTATCATCATTATTTCTTTCTTTAGTGATTTCATTCATTAGAACTGGTTTGAGATGGTTCGTTTCATTCATTCTAGAACCACATTGTATTTTTTCTTCAAATTCCACCCACATCTTTTATCAATAAACACATAGAAAAAACAAAACAATTTTCTAATTATTCTATGAGATGTGGTGGTCAGAAAATTCGTAAAGGTTACTTTATGAATGTAACACAAATGTCATTCATAAAATGAAGACACAGTCTTTGGCAACATGACTTAACTTAATAATTGATGGATAGCTAAAGGACCAGGGTCAGTCTCAGTCTCTCTGGGCAGAGACCTTAAATATATTGACCCAAAGTATTCACATACTTTTGATCATAAGTCTGTTCTGTTCAGTCAGGACTTTAGCCACTAGGGTGGTAGGGGTGGTCCACCCCGGGTGGCACTTTTGGGCCTGCTGTAGGCAATATGTGTTTTTTGTGGGGTCCGGGGGTGGCAAACGGTATGTTCGCCCCGGGCAGCATACACTCTAGCTATGCTAGTGCCTGTGGCTATACAAAAATAACTACAATTGCTCTCAAAGCATGGAAATGTCTAGATTAACTATAAAAAAAAATAATAATTTTTTAAGTAAAAGAAAAGAAGGAAATCCCAACCTGCTAATAAGATAAAAAAAAAAAAACATCATAAAAACGAAAAAAATAGATGCAAGACAATGAAACAAAAACAACAAAGTATAGAAATAAATAAAAATAACATGAAAATAAGGTAAGAGCAGCAACTGATAGCAACTGGCAAGTTAACTACGTCTGTTAGAAATATGTTACACCAATGTGTCTTCTTTGTCTATCAGAGCAAACAAGGCAAATGATATTGTGTATTATAATATAGTATAAGATAGGTTTGATGAAGATAATCAGCTCATTACATGCCTGAATGGACAAGTGGTGGTGGCGGTGGTGGTGGTTAGCAGTGTTAGTAATAGTGGTGGTTGTGGTGGTGGTCAGCGCATTTGTTGTTTGCATGTGGCAAAGCGAAGTGAGGGGACAGTTGGCTCACATAGAGAACAACTGAGTTAGCAATGCATGGCATTTCAGAAGTTTTAATTAAAAGTTAAGGGGACATGGAAATTTTCAGAGAGAGAGAGAGAAAGTGATTGAGAGAGAGTGTGTGTGAGAAAGAGAGAGAGTGTGTGTATGTGCGAGTCATTATCACTGTCATCATCATAATTTAATGTCCATTTTTCATGCTGGCATGGCTGTGTGGTAAGAAGCTTGCTTCCCAACCTCATAGCTTCAGGTTCATTCCCACTGTGTGGCGCCTTGGGCAAGTGTCATCTACTATAGCCTCAGGCCAACCAAAGCCCTTTGAGTAAATTTGGTAGATGGAAACTGTGTGTGTGTGTGTGTGTGTGTAAGTCTTCTCTTGACATTATGTCCTAATTGAAAACAAACATCACCGTTATACAGTCAATGTCATTCATTTGCAATCTTCCATAAAAGCATGTCCAGCCATTTTGCTGTTTGTGTTCAAAGGACTAAGGTGAGTATTACCTTGCTTGGAAACAAGTAAGAGTCAGTGACAAGAGCATCCAGCTGTAGAAAATCTGCCTTGAGAAATTTCGTCTGACCCATGCAAGCATGGTAAAGTGTACATTGAAATAATAGTTTCAAATTTTAGCACAAGGCCAGCAGTTTTATGGGGTGAAGGGGAAAGTCAGTTACATCACCCCCCCCCCCCAGTGCTCAACTGATACTTATTTTATCAACCCTGGAAAGATGAAAGGCAAAGTCGACCAAGGTGGAATTTGAACTCAGAACACACAGGCAGATGAAATGCTATTAATCATTTAGACCAGCATGCTAACAATTCTGCCAGTGACAGTGGAAGCAATGATGATGATGATGGTGGTGACGATGCTGGTGTATATATTCACATACACATCACATAATCCTGTAAACAACATTTGGTGAGATCAATACTTATGTGAACAGAAGCTAGCGTAGTAATCTTCCAGAGAAGCTACCAGAATAAACATGTCTTGGTCTCAAAGACGCTAAATTAGTTGACAAACAAGTTTCAGTCCAGTATATCAACGAAAATCTTCAGCATTTCTCTATCAATACTATGAACACTTCAAATCCACTCGACTTCCTTCTCTTCTCTTCTCTTTTGCTACTCTACTTTCCCCCCTTTCCTACTTCTCTTCCTCCACTTCTTTTATTCTTTATATTCCTATCTTCTTTCCATTTTTATCTTCCTTCCTTCCTTTTTGGGAGGGGGGGAGTGCGACTTTTTATTTTTGTTGTCTCTTTCTTACTTCTTTACGTTTCTTTTCTTAAGTTTTCAATATAAATTTATATAAATTCTATTCTTAATCCTTTAGAATAAAAGAGATTTGCTTAAAAAATTTCAGCCCTAATTTTAGTTAAAAGCTTAATTTAAATTCTACTCTTTGTTCTTCAGCTTATAATTCTGAACTAAGCTGATTTAGCCTTCCAAACAACTGCAACAACATCTATATATTGATTGTCAGTTTTGAAACAGATTTAGTTCTCAGACTATAAATTCCAATCATGTGTCTTGAGTAGTTGGATGAATGTTAAAAGAACTGTTTCAATGTTTTTTTTTGTCTACACTGGCATGATTTGATTGATAAGTGAATTTGTAACATTGTGTACCATAAAGACCACCAGTGGAAGAATTGGTCTTCTGGTTATACGTGTCTATGACCTGTCAGTCTTGCCAGAACTCAGTCTTCTAGTATTTTCAGGCTGCATATCTATAGCCTGCCAGTCTCACAGAGCTTATCCTTTTTCAAATGAGAATTAGTCTTCAAGCCATGTGTTTGCATACAATCTTTGTCTTCCAGAACCCAATTCTCTCAGAGTGAGACTTCACATAAAGGGATCAGAACACAGCACCATAATGGTAATGAAACCTTCTTCAATAGCACAGTGTAATGTTATTGTCGAAGGGGGCCTCTATGCAGTCGCTAAGCATGCTAGAAACAGCAGCCAAATTCCTGCAAATTTATATCCTACCATCTTTAAGGAAAAAAAAGTGAAGGAAACATTTGATATTACTGTCCAAGATATACATGGCAGGGATACATATGATCATAGGTCTAGGTCTGCTCAGACAGAGCTGACAGTTAATTTAGTGGGCAAAAATTGTGTGGTAGCCCAGCGTTCATACACACATACATACATGCATGCATATATATATATATATATATATATATATATATATATATATATATACGTGTGTGTGTGTGTGTTTTGTCCACCTGTTTTAACAGTTTGACCCCCAGTGTTGGTGTGTTTACGTTCCTGTAACTTACCAGTTTGGCAAAAGAGACTCAGAGAATAAATACCAGACTTTTTTTTGTTTTTTAAAGAAAATAAACACTGGGATCAATTTGTTCAACTAAAAACACCTCCAAGTAGTGCCCCAGCATGGCCACAGTGTAATGACGGACACAAGTAATAAAAAAAAGAATAAAAGAATATAAAAAAATCTAGCTGACCCCGTGCCATCGAAAATGATGGCTAATTTTAGTATTTTAGTGTTGAAATGCTGTTTGATTTTTCTTTTCAGCATTAAATGTTCACCATCCCACTTCCCTTGCACACACACACACACACACACATACCTTCCTTTTACATATATACACACACACACACACACATACTCACAGAGTTGAAACGCTATTTGATTTTTATTTCACTGTAGTATTTCTATCATCCCACTACCGCTTTGCCATCACCCCTTCCTCCCTTATTCATCTATCACCCCTTCCCTCCTTATTCATCTATCACCCCTTCCTTTCTCATTCATATGTTGTGACAGAGAAAAACACAAGAGTATTATTATAGTAGATGTGATGCACATATTTATGTATGTATGTATGTATGTATATGCGTTTGTGTTTAATCACATGAATCCATTGGTGCACATACTTATGCATGCATATATATGCATTTGGGTATGTTTGCGTTTATGTATTTGTGTTTGGTTTCATGAAGTTAATAGCACATTCACACACACACACACGCACGCATGCAGACACAAATGGACTAACAAGCAAATCCATATCTACATACACACCAACAAATGCATGCACACACATAAATAAACACTAACATACAGACACAAACAAATGGATGTACACATAGAGAGAGACATGTGTGTGTATGTACGTGTATGTATATGCATATGTTTGCATGTATGTGAGTATGTGCTTGTCTTTGTTTAGTCACATGAAACCATTAGTGAACACATATGGACATAGGCTCATATCCACACATACAAATCAGCTTATCGATATATACACTCGCTCCCAGACATACACATAAATACTCATCTCTCGATCTATACTTATATCTGTCTATCTACCCCTACATTTCTTCATCTATTTATCTATCTATCTATCAATATAGATAGATAGATAGATTTCATTTCAGTTGTAAGACCATACACAGTCTCTCTCTCTCTCTCTCTCTTTCGCATCTTCTTCTCCTTTCCTTTTCAATATCTAGAGCTAGAGCAATGTGGACAATCTACTGTGTATATAGCTTCCCCAAGAGAATGGACACAGGATTTACATAAACAACAGTATTCCAATAGATTACCATTTCCTGCAACTTCTCTGAAATGTAATGCTTGTAATGTCTTAAAAGAAAAAAAAAAACAACATCCTGCCTTTCATTTGCAAATGTATCACTGAATAGCTAGTTCTGTGGTCATTACTGTCCATGAGTGGCTGCATATTGTGTGTGGTGTGTGTGTGTATTTTATCTTTTATCTTTTACTTGTTTCAGTCAATAGAATGCGGCCATGCTGGGGCACCACCTTGAAGAATTTTTTAAGCATGGTACTTGTTCTATCGGTCACTTTTACTGAACCGCTAAGTTACAGGGCCATAAACACACCAACACTGGTTGTCAAAAGTATGTATGTATAGGTTGCGTGGTTAAGAAGTTTGTTTGGCAACCATGTGAGAAACATGTACTGGGGTTGATCTAATTGGCTCCCTCCCCCAAAATTTCAGGCCTTGTGCCTAGAGTAGAAAAGATTATGTTTCAAACTTGTAACTGGCAGAATCATTAGCACACAGAGCAGCATTTCATCTGTCTTTACATTCTGAGTTCAAATTCCGCCAACATCGACTTTGCCTTTCATCCTTTTGGAGTGGATAAAATAAGTACCAGTTGAGCACTGGAGTTGATATAATTGACCAGCCCCCTCCACCAAATTTGCTGGCCTTGTGCTAAATTTTGGAACCAATTATGTTTCAAACTCCAGCTTAACAAAGACAAAGATATTTTACAAAATTGTTAGTTATTTTCAAAATTAATTGAGACAGAAGTAGTGTATTCAAACAAAAATATGGTAAGAAAAGGGCAATTCACAAAGTAATGATTAAGGCAAATCTACAATAGTAGACATTTGCTCAAGTTTCTATACACTGGAATCAAATCCCATGTGTTTACAAAAACTTCTTAATTCTACAGCCATACCTGTGCTTGTTTGTTTTAATTTTGTGTTTGATGGGTTTTTTTGAGACAAAATTGAAGAAAAATCTTTTAAATCTTATGTTTATTGTATTTTTTAGCATCAGAAACCTGGAGAGAGCTATCACCAAACACACTGCTGTCGGACACTTCAGAAGACCCACCACGACACCGCCTCTGGTCATCCATGCGCCATGCCCTGCTGCATGGAAGACTTAAAACTTCAGTCTCCAAAAAGATCATCGTGCTTGCCTAATTTTGGATTGTTAAAGTCATCAGAACGTTACCATGAAAATAGACGGCTGGTATGGAACCGGCCACTATTGTCAGCAAAAACCTTCAGCTTTCCCAAACTCGGAACGCGGCAGGTTGAACGCAAAACAGCAATCACAAAATCAGAAAAGACCATTGACAAAGACCTGGAGTTGGTCTCTTGTGGCATCAAACCTCCAAGACCAAAGACTAACAGTCAGACACTTCATTTTGATTTCAGTCGACCTGACAGTCATGATGAGGACATGGAAGAAGAGGAGGAGGAAGAGACAAATAAAAGTTCAGAAAAGCTTCTTGGAGACATTTCAGATTTTACACGAGATCCTCCAAATACTTTCCGCCGGAGTAAGTCAACCTTCATGCCCATTCCACAAATTACAGAAACACAATTCAATGTAGATTTGTCCGATGAAACAAACCCAGCAGATGAAGACATCTATGTCCAAAGTACCTCTCAAACTAAAGAGTTACCTACAACAACACCCTGTTCCAACAGAGTCCTAACCAATCCTCATTTCTCATCCGAAAACCGTTTGCCACATTCATCACCTTACAAAACACTGAAAACCAGCCAACAGAGGAATAATTTAAACAACAACCCTGCTAATGCTCCAAAATACATAGCAATGCACCCCCAACCTCATTATGCTACAGCTCAAAGAATCCCAACGTACAAAATCCCAGCAGCCAGTATATGTTCTTCACCAGCTCAGAACAATAGCAGTTCGTCAATGGTGTCTTTTTCAAGCCCTCTCATCACGCAAAAACCTCTAACAACCAATTTGAGCAACTATACCACTTCAAAGATTACTCCTGCAGATATTTCCTTGCCAATATACAGCAGTAACTCTCCTTTACTCAATATTCATGGCTCTTCAACAACCCGAGAATCAGAGATGAAATATGCTGATGTTACTACCCTGATGACATCAAAAGCCCCTGGGCTAACAAACAGCACATATTCCAGTACAACGCCAATCCGAACTCAATTTAATCGAATCTCACAGATGGCTACAAAGTGCCATTCTAAAGGCATCCTCAAAAATAACAGCTCCAGCAGTCAAAGCTCCATAGAGACGCATTCCTCCAACACTCAGTACCCTGTGTATGAAAGTATTGATGACTTGCGCTACATTGATGACACATCGAGTGAAACTTCTTCCTTCATGGAACAAAAAATGAATGGTCCTGAAGATGCCAACCGAAGCAGACCACCAAATAGCCACAACAACCACAGAGTAAGCGGCACAGCTGTCTCTGCTGTTTTATAGTCTCTTCCTCTCCTATTTAAATCTTCCAACAAGACTGAGCTAAATCATAAACTACTCTGAAACTTCAAAGTGTTTTTTAGAATCCAAGTGTTGAAAATATCAAACATTAAACCCTTCGGCATTCATATTATTGTATCAAATATAATGCTTCATTCGCATTGTTTTGACTTAATCATGTATTATCTCATGGCTTTGGGATTTTGATGATGTGACTGTTTATTTTTAGAATAACATTGCACGATTGGTTTGAGAGGCTGGATCTGGCCAGCTTGAACATAATAGAACAGGTAGAATATTCTGGCTAGCCATGGCCAGTTTAAATGCTAAAGGGTTTACATGTTTTGAAGATGGAGCAAGTAGCTCTACTTTTTCTTCAGATACCAGACAGATAACAAAAAAATTGCTCCTGTAAGCTAAAGTTTGTTTAAACAGTTATGGAATTCATGAGAAAATATCTGTTGCTAAAAAAAGGTAATAGTCTACATACATCATATGTCGATCGTTAGCATAGTTTAATTGACTGAAAAACAAACTCCAAATCTATCTAAATAATCTAACTGCCAAAACTAGATTGCAATCTAGTCAGGTGGAGTGAAAAATGTTGCCAAATATTAACAGCTCCAAACAGGCACCAGCGCAGTTTAAAAAAAAAAACTGATAGCAGTTTCATTTCATGATAAAATGACTGGTGTAAGAAAATTTTTTAAATATCCTATAGGAAAAAAAAAAAAAAGGAAACTAAAAAGAACGAAAATAATTTGTTCTAGGAAATTGCAAACCCATCATACCCATGCTAGCATGAAAACAGATGTGAAATATGAAAAAAAAAAAAAAAACTGGGTAACTCATAAACGTTGAGCTTTTATGAAAGGAAAGAGTTATTAGCGGTTATTGTCATTTTACATGTGATCCTGCTACATTCTACATACAAATCTCACAGAGAATCGGCTTTGCTTTACATTCTTCCAGGGACAGAGTTAATAACAGTAATGTATTTGGTTCATTTTAATTATAGTCACACATACACTTACAAAATTGGCCTTGTGTCTGGTCAACACATACAAAGATAAATAAAATAAAATAAAAATCAATACATTATTAGAGAAAGGGGGTTGGTTTTGGGAGGAAGGGATTCTGAAGATTTCAACCTAATCAATAATAGTCTTAAACTCACAGACATGTCTGGAAGAAATACTAATGATTAATGTTTTCTTCCTGTTCTATAAAGATCATATTTACGTTTCTTTAACGTTTACCTGATAAATGCCTGTCTTGCCAGTTTGGAATTATTCAGAAAGCCTATAATATACTTTATCGATGCTACATAAAACTATAATTCTGTGGGTCATGGTAAATGATGGGATAGAAAGATTCATAGATCTCCCTTTGGCTGCATTGAAATAACCACTCTTTGATTTATGAGCACTTAAGATTGGACTTGTTGCTTGCACACACATCCAAACACACACACACACACACACACACACAAACATAAATATCTACAAGCACCATCTGCATTCATCCAAACATATATATATATTCACAAAAATCCATACATACATAATCGGGCATCCATCTATATAAAGATACAGACTCGCTCATTAACAGACACATAAAGACAAATAAAAATTTTAAAAAACATACTGCAGTTCACACATACACACATCTAACAAATATGCAGAGAGGCCCACAGGCAAATATATAAGACATGCTGTGTGAATGCATTATGTCTATATTTAGTGAAAGTCTCAAACACTCCTGCTATTTCTATGGCCTGGCTATAAGTCATATTTAATTTCCCTTACATATCACTGTGTATATATGTGTTAACCATACATAACATTGTAACAACATTTGTTTTTATTTAATTTTTGTTTCATCTGTAAAAATTTCATCTTATAATATATAATGGACAAAAATATTTTCGAATGCCTTTGTGTTAACTTTAACCAGAATGAACCCTTTTGTTATCAACCTCCAAGACACCAATCCTGGTTCTTTGATACAAAATTCCTGTTTTAAAGAGATCTAAATTAAAACTTTTACTCAAAATTTCATGTTTGTGTTCCCAACACCAGTTTAATAAGGGCAAAGTTATTATACTAAAAATCTTTATTAATTTCATAATTAACTGAGACAAAAGGAGTGTATATCAACAGAAATATGGTAACAAAAGGTTTACCAGCAACAAGAATACACAATTTTGCCTTAACCACAAAGGAAATGCATTTTGCCTTATTTACAACTGGAGAAGATCATTTTGCTATTAAATGCAACTAAAGTAAATTGTTTTGCTGTTAACTGAGATCAAATGATATCCTTTTGCTTAACCTGTAATCAAAATTTAACATTATGCTTTATTCCTTATCTGTAAATATCTCTCCAAATTTTATCTTGCCATTCATAGATTCCCACCAATTTGCATTTTGCTTTGATGCCATAATGGTTGGGAAGTGTGTCTAAAATTATATTGGATGTTATTGCACTTAATGCAAAGAAACAAGTATGGAAATATCACTATGAGAGGTTGTTCACTGAATGAATGAATTGAATGGGATGTTGTGAACCAGATCAAACTGAATTAAACAAAGTGGTCACCTAATGGAAGAAGAGAAATGTTACAATATAACAGTGAAAATCAAGCAGAAAATAGTAAATAAAGCCATTAATGTAATGTAATGAAGAAAAAGAAAGATTTAGCAGGGCTTTGAAGACTATTTTCGGAAATATTGAATTTTATCAAGTTCAAGAAGACAAGTTAATTATTCCCTTGGCTAAGTAGATTATAAAGAATCTGAAGAGAAACCAGTATTTTGAAACTTGGCAAAGTAGGTTCGAAGCTAAAGGCTTAGTAGAAGTTAAAATTGTTAAGTGCAAGGGTTTAGTTAAATAGAAAACAACAATGTAACAGTATCGAGGCAGTTGCCTTATTTTGTGTGCAGGAAGGGAAAAAACAGTTTTGTTCTATGATGCACCAAAATCTAGCAGACTGAGCAGACAGTGAAAATTGTGGCTAAAGATAGTTGAGAATATATTGTATTCCTTTCATAACTTCCACTGACATCAAGGAAGTTGTTTATTTTATTTAATTGCTTTTATTTTCATTTTTCCATATGTCTTTTAACTTTCATAAAAGAAAAAAAAAACCATGTTTGCTAAGTGGAATAAAATGTTATTGAATCAATCAATTAAGCAGATATTGAATTTGTTTAGTTGCTTGTCAACGTCTGAGAGATTTCGGTAAAGATAAACACTGTTCTCTGCCATACAACTTTAACAGACAGTGGCATAAAATCAAAGAGAAATCAAATTGTTCAAAGAATAAAATTGCAAGTCTTCAGCAAATATGTCTTCGAGGAAGCAAAGTTTGTGAAAACTATATTTTTGATATTTTTCTTATATAAATAAATAATGAAATGTACTCAGATATGTTAGCAAAACAGTAATTACCATCACACAAGAATTTTTTTCCCAACTACGATAATTTTGTTGTTGTTGTTATAAATAAAGACTCAACCAGAATTCATACAAAAATTTGTACAAACATTCTTCCACATCATTAAAAATAAAACCATTTTTAATCAGACCTTCATATAAAAGAGACCCAACCAGACATTGATTATAAATGATAAGTATTCGACAAAAACTGTATTAACGACAAATGCAGGCCGAAACATTTTTTGGTTGATATCCTGCAATGTGTTCTGTCTCTCTTGGATATCATTTTGGCTGATGTGTGAGGGATAAAGGATAGAAGACAAAATGAACAGCTTTGTCAGGCAACAAGTCAAACGAATACGCTGGCAGATTTTAACCATTTCTTGCGCAGGTAAAAAGATGGAAGCTTGTCTGGTACGGTCATGTATCCCGCCAAAACTTCCTTTTCAAAACCATTAGTCAGGGAAGAGTTGAGAGAGGGCAAAAGAGAGGCAGACAGAGAAAACTTTGGTTTGATAACATCAAGGACTGGAAAGGTCCATAGCACAGCCACCTTGCTACGAATGGCAGAGATGAGAGTCCAAGTGGCAACGACTCTGATTCTGAAAATGTCTAGAGTGGCACCCCCAGCGACTGGCTGCATCAGTTAAGGAATTTTGACGATAATGACGATGTCTCTTACCTTATTCTTGGAAACGGCTTCGAAAGGAATTCCTCAAACGCCTATTTGCACTTGCTGTGCGATTCCCAGTCCCTGAGGCCAAAATAAAGTTTCTCCAATTGCCTGCTTGTTCACCTGACGTCACTTCCGTCACATGACCTATTACGTCACACCACTTCCTGACCTCATGATCACTTCACAAGACGCTCGTCTCGTTTCAATGTTGTCCTGAGTGGGCATCACTTCTTTTATGGGTTCGATCCGTAGTGATCATAATAAAGATTTTAATCACTTCTTTTATGTCTTTCGCAAGTTTGCAGTGGCTGGCCTCACCATCTCTTTGTCATCAGAGATGAACAAGCTGTGATTTTTGCGTCTTTTATTCATACATAGTGTTTCTTAAATCTACATCATCCAAGGTATTGTTCCCTATTTAAGTTGACAGACTGCGATAATCAACAAAATAGAAATAAAATTTTAACATTTATTTTCTGTGCGGCCCGATGCCAAATGATCCACGGCCTTGTGGTTGGGGAACCCTAATTTAAAACAAAAGATAACTGGCAATTTATGAATTCTTGCTCCCTATTGTATTGTTGTTTTGGTTTTTTTGACGTATCTACAATTTAATACCCTTCCCATAGGTTGAGGAAGATTTGAGTACTACATCTAGCACGTTGAGGCTCTATCACGAGGCCGAGATTACAGCACTCCCCTTAAGAGGAATGTTAGTCCGTTGCAGGGTTCAACGTTAACAATTTTAGAGAGAGGGGATCCTCAGTAAACGAAAGTTTGCTGCATTATGTTCCATTATCTTAGTTGTAAATTACTACCGAATGTTTTACACACAGCTTTCAAAAATAAATATTTTCAATAAATCGAGGTTATTTTAAACTAAAGTTTAAAATAGCAGACACTATTGCAATGTAATTTACAAATTATCTGAGAAGAAATAAACAAAAATGCAAAATAAATCACATTTTGACCACATCGTTCATAAGTATCTTTAAATTAATCTTCATATTGCTTGTCCTCTCTTTCAATATAACAGCGCGATTAAAATAGAAAAAGTTGCTAATAGATCTGATTTTGATGTAGTGAAAAGAGTAGAGGAGAGAGTAGGCTTGTAAGAGCTTCCAAAACATTTTGGGATCCCAAGCATACACAAAAATAATAAATAATAATCTTTTAATTGTTTCAGTCATTAGACTGTCGTCTTGCTGGGGCACTATCTACAAACAAATCGACCTCAGGTACTTGTTCTATCGGTCTCTTATTGCTGAAATGCGAAGTTACGAAGATATGAACTAACCAACACTAGTTGGGGTGGGGTAGAAAGACTCAAATACAAAGGCAATCGCACATACGCACACATTTTTTTCTTTCTACTCTAGGCACAAGACCCGAAACTTTTGGGGAGGGAGCCAGTTGATTAGATCGACCCTCACTACGCAACTAGTACTTAATTTATCGACCCCGAATAACTGAAAGGCAAAGTCGACCTCTGCGGAATTTGAACTCAGAACATAAAACGTATATATATATATATATATATATATATATATATATGTTTTAAATTTGTTTATGGGAAACATTTTGAATATATACCACTAAGCATTTCGCCCAGCATGCTAACGATTCTATCAGCTTCTACATTCAATGTTGGCATTCCGTCGCTTACGACGAAGAGGGTTCCAGTCGATCCGATCAACGGAACAGCCTGCTCGTGAAATTAACGTGCAAGTGGCTGAGCACTCCACAGACACGTGTACCCTTAACGTAGTTCTCGGGGATATTCAGCGTGACACAGTGGGACAAGGCTGACCCTTTGAATTACAGGCACAACAGAAACAGGAAGTATGAGTGAGAGATTGTTGTGGTGAAAGAGTACAGCTGGGTTCGCCACCATCCCCTGCCGGAGCCTCGTGGAGCTTTAGGTGTTTTCGCTCAATAAACACTCACAACGCCCGGTCTGGGAATCGAAACCGCGAGTCCGCTGCCCTAACCACTGGACCATTGAGCCTCCACTTTGAATATATACCACTAAGCATTTCGCCCAGCATGCTAACGATTATGCCAGCTCGCCACCTTCTACATTCAATATATTAACATCAACTTAATTAATTGTCATACAGAGTTCACTTAAACTTTTGTCACCATATTTCTGATGAAATATACAAACTTTGTTTCAATAAATTTTCAAAATAATCTTTTAGCTTTTATTTTTTACTTGTTTCAGTCAGACTGTGGCCATACTGGGGCACCATCTTGAAGAATTTGTAGTCAAAGGAATCGACCCCAGTATTTATTTTTTTAAGCCTGGTACTTATTTTACTGACATCTTTTGCTGAACCGCTAAGTTACAGGGAAATAATCACACCAACAATGGCTGTCAAACAGTTGTCGAACAAACAAAGGCACAAACACACATAGATATGTATATATATATGACAGGCTTCTTTCAGTTTCTGTTTACCAAATCCACTCACAAGGCTTTGGTTGGCCCGAGGCTATAGAAGACACTTGCCCAAGGTGTCACACAGTGGGACTGAACTGGGAACCATGTATTTGGGAAGCAAGCTTCCTACCACACAGCCATAATGAAGAATTTAGTAAAGTAACTTTGTCATTATTAAAGCATGCGTTTGGAAGATAAATTAACATGAAATTTTGATGGAAGATTTTAATATAAATAACCTTAAAGCAAGAACTTTGTATCATGGAGCTAGGGGCGCAGACTCAGGTGGGTTCGTATCAAAAGGGTCAAAACTTCGGTGTCATTAATTATCAGGGATATATTTTTACATGCTCTTTCTCGCTGCCTAGAGGTCCATTTTAGGAAAGTGAATCAAAAAAGAATCGTACTAAAATTCCTGTCATACAACAGGATAGTAATTACAGATTCTGAGTTCTTCAAGCTAACGACATCACACAAGCAGCTTTTCCATTTTCAAACATTTGATAATTTTCCCTCCCCATGTTCATACTAAAATTTTTACTTGTTCATTAAATGGTCATTACTGAAGTAGGACTTCTCAAACACATCTTCCTCCCACCTCTCTCCCTCCCCCTCTTTCTCTCTTCTTTCCTTCCCAATTCTCCTCTTTCCTTACCTCCATCTTTCTCCCTCTCAGCCACTCAAAAGTTATTTATAAATCTCTATTATTCTTTTCTATTTTATTAAGAAGTCAAGCCTGGCTATTTCTAAAGTAATCATTTACTTTTCAGCTGTCATTATTAACAGTGGAATGACTTGACAAAAATACACAAAACTTTTCAAGATGATTAATTTAACTATGGGGGTGGGGGTCCTCTGAAATAATTTTTTGCAATAGAAATTTGTGTGTGTGTATAAATATATACGTAATATATATATATATATATATATATATATATATATATATATATATATATATATATATATATATATATATATATATATATATATATATATATATATATATATATATATATAGGAGTGGCTGTGTGGTAAGTAGCTTGCTTATGAACCACATGGTTCCGGGTTCAGTCCCACTGCGTGACACCTTGGGCAAGTGTCTTCTACTATAGCTTCGGGCCGACCAAAGCCTTGTGAGCGGATTTGGTAGACGGAAACTGAAAGAAGCCCGTCGTATATATGAATATATATGTGTGTATGTATATGTTTGTGTGTCTGTTTGTCCCCGCAACATCGCTTGACATGTAAAAAAAGACCCCAGTACATTCTGTAAAGTGGTTGGCATTAGGAAGGTCATCCAGTTATAGAAACCATGCCAAACCACACAGCTGAAATCCAGCCTTAGCTCCTGTCAAACCATCTAACCCATGCCAGCATGGAAAATAGACGTTAGATGATGATGATGTTAGGAGAAGGAGGAGGAGGAGGAGGAAATACACAGAAGAATCTCTCAAAGACTTTCAGGAGGACAGTAAAGTGTTTCTTTTGATTTTGATTAAATTTAGTTTAATTTTGGAATCTAACCAATAGTTCTTAGAAATCTATATTGCAGAAGATTCTTCGGCTTCTTTTGTCAGAAAAATTTCATTTTTCTCTCTAAATCTTTGAAGAATTTCTTCTGCCACAGTTGAAATAATTAAAAAGGTTACTTTCATGGTTTCTGGCTTCCTGCAAACTCATCCTAGAAAATTCTATTTTGGTCAGCCACATTTTTACTATTAATTTGGTAGTGAAGAATATTAGATTTGTGTCAAAGAAGCAAGATTGGTGAATGCAAATATTACATTTGTTCTTGAAAGACTTCAGTATAAACCCTGACACAGTTTTCTAATGTCTATAATTAGACACTGAAGAAATGGCAATATTTTGGTTCTTGTTGCTATTGTTTAGCCTCAAGTCAGTTCCAATACAAATGACCAATTCCAATACAAATGGCCTGTCTATGATCCAAAGTATATGTCATCATCATCATCATCATCATCATCATCATCATTTAACGTCTGCCTTCCATGCTAGCATGGGTTGGACGATTTGACCGAGGACTGGTGAACCAAATGGCTACGCCAGGCTCCAATCTGATTTGGCAGAGTTTCTACAGCTCAATGCCCTTCCTAACGCCAACCACTCCAAGAGTGTAGTGGGTGCTTTTACGTGCCACCAGCACGAAGGCCAGTCAGGCGGTACTGGCAACAGCCATGTTCAAAATGGTGTATTTTATGTGCCACCTGCACAGGAGCCAGTCCGGTGGCACTGGCAACAACCTTGCTTGAATGTCTTTTCACGTGCCACCAGCACAAGTGCCAGGAAGGTGACGCTGGTAACGATTATGCTCAAATGGTGCTATTTACATGCCACTGGCACGGAAGTCAGACAGTTGCTCTGGCAACGATCACGCTTGGACGGTGCTCTTGTATATATTTATATATATATATATGTGCTTGTGTGCATATATATGTATATATATATATATGTGTGTGTGTGTGTGTGTGCATATATATATGTGCTTGTGTGCTGTTTTCTGCAAGTGCTCCACCCTTATTGCAGCTACTATTTGTTCCACATACTTCTCAAGATTCTTGCTCACTGTTTCCAGGTACTACTGCTACCTTTTTCATCGACCACAACTGCTTAACTTCCCAAGCTAACCTGTCATATCTCTCGACTTTTCTTTCTTCCTTATCGCATACTTTGTTGTCAGCTGGGCATGCTATGTCTAAGATCCAGCATAGTTTGTTTTCTTTCTATTACAATTATTATTATTATTATTATTATTATTATTATTATATGTTGTTGTTGTTGTTGTTGTCATTGTTGCTGCTGGTAACAACTGAAATAGAGAGCGGTTAGATTTGTTAGCAAATATGATTGGTCTATTTCATTGGTTAGATAGGTTTTACTTAGATATGTTGATTGGGTTAGAAAGACAACTGGAAATGTATTGATTATTTAGTCTTTTAAATGTAAGGGTAATATATCAACATGAGTGTATTTGTGTATGTGTGTGTGTGTGTGTGTGTGGATATGGATGGACAGATAGATAGCTATGAATCACAGAATCATCATCATTGTTTAACATCCATTTTCCATGCTGGGATATTTCTACATAAATACGTGTGTATATATATATATATATATATATATTATGTGTGTATACGTATGTGTATATATACATGATGCATATTATATATACAAAAGAAGCGAGACCCCCCTCCACTAAAAAAAAAAAGAAGACAAATAAATATTTGAAAGACAGACATTTTCAAAACATACACAAGAGTCAAAGCAGTTCAATATGATTGATGAGCCGTCGCATCTGTCTGGCGTCTCAAGATGGTTTTGTGAAATGGAAGAGGTCGTTCAGTTGAAACAAGTGTGTTTATGAAATATTGCTTCCTTTGGTATCGTTCCTTAACCGAAAATGTGAAACTAGCTGGTGTGAATTCAGTGGTAGGGAGTGGTGGCAGGGATGGTAATGGTAGAGAGAGAAGTGGGGAGCAGTGATTGAGGTAAATCTCTCAAGGAAATAGCAGCCAAATCTCCCTTAAATCACACTTTTACAGTCTTGTAACCCACATTAGCACTAAAAATATGGGATGGTCACCATTGGAAAGCCTTTGATCATAAGGTCTACTTAATTAGAGTTGACCTGTGGTTAGACAACATCATCTAATTAAGTCATATCGTTAATATTCAATTTCTTCTTTCTCTTAATTACTTCTGCTATTAAATAGGTCACTACATTAACGCTGATTTTCTTACTCTAGCTACTAATTAAGTTACTGCATTAACACTGAATTTGCTTCAGCTCTTAATTACTTTAGCTATTATTAGGTCACCATATTAGCATTTGTATTTCTTCCATGCCTCACTAATTAGGTTGTCTGTGTAACAGAAACTATCTACAAGTACCATGAAACCTTCAGAGTTGCTCACATAATTTCATTTTGTACCTACTCCTGCGGTTAGTTACTCCTCTACATAAGCCAGTGAGGAAATTTATTTGCAGTTGCTTGACTCACAAGAAAGAGCAGCTGAATCCTTCTCAAATCACACACTTCTGTCTTAAAACAAGGAAAAGAAAAGCACATTGGATAGTGTAGTCCTTGATGCTCTGTAAAAGCAAAACATACAAGTTATCAAGCAGTATGTTATGTTTCTCCCAGCGTTCACTATTTTCCTCTCATTCCTGTCTAACGACTCCTCATGTTTGTTTTTGTTCGGTTTCCTTGTATGTCTCCACTGTTCTGTTTTTGTTCCCAATTTTGTTTGACCCTCCATAAATCATAAATATTATTTTAGAATTTATGGGAGCAACTGTCTTTGAACACTCTTATTGTTGTTGAATGCTTGAAATGAAGAGTAGATAGACAGCCAACAACTGATGAAGGGTCCTTTCTCTGTGTTTACTTGTCCTGTTCTCCATTTTTTCTCGTTGTTTATGTATTTAACCATATGGTTTATATATTTCATGATGATTGAACCGTTGGTGATGTCCTGTACCCATATATGCATGTATATATATATATATATATATATATATATATATATAAAAACTATATATTATTTACTATTTATTTGTTTTAGTCATTAGACTGTGGCCATGCTGGAACACTGCCTTGAAGAATTTTAGTTGAATGAATCAACTCCAGTATATTAAGTCTAGAACTTAATCTGCCAGTTTTATTTTGCTGAACTGCTAAGTTACAGGCACATAAAGTCACTAACAATGGTTGTCAAACAGTTGTGGGGGACAAAGAGACACACACATATATACAACAGGCTTCTTTCAATCTCCATCTCCCAAATTCACTCACAAGGCTTTGATCAGCCCATGGCTATAGTATAAGACACTTACCCAAGGTACTATGCAGTGAGACTGAACCCAGAACCAGGTGGTTAGGAAGCAAAGTTTTTACGACACAGCCACACCTGCACCTATTGAATATAATTTCGTAAAAAGAAGAATTACATTTTCCCAACTCCCTTTTTCGTTTGATTTTGTTTTTCAGCCATATCTCATATATGGAAATGTTCTCATGTAACCTTGTTTTTGACCTGCCTCTTCGACATAGCTGTTAATTAATTTACCCATTCCCTAACTTTGTAACGTGTTCAGTCAATGTGGGAGTCTCTTCCGAAGTGGTCTCATCTGGCAGTTGTTACTGTCGTAACAGTTGTCATGGAAGATGAAGGAAGGCGTCTTTGACAAGTTAATGGGTGACTTCGTTTTCATTTTGTGTTCAGCATCCCAGCTTACTTAGCCAACCACTCACCCATCACCACCTTCTTTTTTTTTTTTGTTCCTTTCGGTAATAATGCTGATGCAATCATCATCGCAGCAACCAGAAACTGCCAATCCTAGCCACTTACTATCACTGACATCATCATTATCATTATCATCACCATCTTCACCACCACACTATCATCATCATCATCGTTCAACATTGCCACTATTGTTTCCATCAAAATGTTCTTATCCGTGTCAGCATCATTATTGCCATATTCATGACGAGTACAAGTTCTATCATCATTATCATCATTGTTTTCGTTGTCATCATCACTGTTGTTGTTGTTGTCGTCATCACCATCTTTTTCTTCTTCACTAACAGAACGTCATTGATATTGTCATCATCATCAATGTTGTTATCATTGTCATTGTCACCATCATCATCATCATCATCATCAAGATCCTCTCCACATTTGCCCATTCAATTTTTGTCATCGTTATATTTTGCATTGCTTCAGAGGTATCAATCATTACTGGCAGTCTCTTTTACTGATTTCACAGTTAGTTGTGACCATGCTGGGGCACTTCCTGTCTCACTATTTTCTTTGTTCTTTCTTTCTATTACTGTTTGATGGTGAGAGGTTGGAGTGTATTTTTTTGAAAGACTGCTATACCCATCAAGTGGCCTTTCAATGCAGTCTAGGATGTTATCTGGATGTTTGAGAGTGTGCGTAGCATGGTGGCAGCACCATCCCAGATGTGGGAACCGTACTTATTTGTAGGTCTCCTTTGAGCTTTGTAAAGGGTTTAGGGGTTGACAGTGGAATGAGTTGAATGGGCATGGTTGTTTGGATGTTGACAATTTGGCACAGTTGACTGGACATGGAACCTGTTTTGGTGATAATACTTTTCAACATCAAAAGAAACACACACAGAAATATACAAGGCTGTGAGGTAGGAAGCTTGCTTCCCAACTACATGGTTCTGGGTTCATTCCCACTGCGTGGCATCTTAGGCAAATGTCTTTTACTATAGCCTCGGGCCTATCAAAGCCTTATGAGTAGATTTGGTAGATGGAGACTGAAAGAAGCTTGTCATATGTGTGTGTGTGTGTGTGTGTGTGTATGTGTGTGTGTGTGAACATGTGCTTGTGTTTCTGCTGCTTGACAGTGTTCTTTTATTTACATCCCCATAACTTAGCAGTTTAGCAAAAGGAGTCAATAGAATAAGTACCAAACTAAGTATTGGGGTTGATTTGCTTGAAACCCTTCAAGGTGGTGCTCCAGCATGGCCACAATCCAGTAATTGAAGCAAGCAAAAAGATAAAAGACAAATGTAACATTCTATCAGAAACATATCCAAGAAAAGGTTAAAGAAGTGAAAACTGTTCAACCGGGCAAGTCGACAGTACATTGGAGAAAAATATTTAAATTTATTAGTTATTTACAGAAATGACTTGGCAGATGAGATTCTGAGGTGAGTTCAATTCAAAACTTCTATCAGGGGTTCCTTGGTAGGTGGCCGCTTGCCCTTCCATTCGTCTTCAAACTGTTTCTTTGTGTTGGTGACACTGGCCAATTCACTGCTCAACTCACCTGTGAAAATAACAATAACAATAAACATTGAAATGAAGTTAGCAAAACGGGAAGTGAATTGAAATGGTTAGGTAGATATGATACTGGTCTACTATGTTTTGTGGGCCACCATAGGGTCCAGTCACTGTTGCAGTGTGGCGGCCTGTGTGCCACGATGACCCTGGGAGCCATACCAGAAGAATGAAGGCTCCTAGTAGGGAGCTTCCTGTACTGGACAGGTCAAAGGGTAGAGACCATACTAATGACTTAATCAATTAACTTTAACTTTTTGATCCATTATCAGATGTATGTCACTTACAGAATTCTAGGTTCAGTTCCTGCAAACAGCCATGAAGAGCAAGTCCATAAGATTGGGCCCAACTCAAAAGGAACAATATTTTCTTTTCAGAACGGAACAATTTTTTCCTCTGGGTTTTCAGATGTGAAATCAGGGTTTCGTTACTGGACTTTTCTTTCTTAAGATCTGCAATGAAGAGACAAAGAAGTGTGTTGGAGCAAACAAAAGAGAACAAAGGTAACTATGAGATATTTTAATGAAAATGCTCTGCAGCCCTTAATGGGTTTATGAGGGGTCAATATTGAAGATTTTATATTCACTGAGTGCTGAATTCAACTCAAACTATACATATAGCAACTAAAGATATAAATATGTTTACCTTTAGAAATTTCTTTCTGGGCACATTGAAACATCTTGAGAAGGTCTGAGAGAGCCCTTAATAAGTAGTGTAAAGGTTTCTGGGTACAAGGGCCTTCTATTATATTAATGATGTCTTTTATGATTGAGATACTGAATTTCTGGGAAGCCTGAATTGAACTTGAATCCTAGCGGGAGAAAGAGAACCAAGAAGATACAAATATTGCACATGAACCAAAATGTTTTTCATACTCACTCTTTAATTTAATGTTTTTTTCAGTGAAAAATATTAACATTTTGATTAGTCAAAATATATTATTTAATCATGTGTGTATATATATCAAGCCTAATCGTGTTTATATCACCACCACTTTCTCCACATCAGCTCACCTAGATTTTTCTTATAGCCACTCTTTACCCCATGAATTCAGTCATTAATAAAGACTCTGGAGTCTAAATTCAAATCATTTGAGCACTCTTATGTGTTTTCTATAGTGAGCATCTCTAGATCTCACCTGTTAACTGTATCATCATCATCATCATCGTTTAACGTCTGCTTTCCATGCTAGCATGGGTTGGACAATTTGACTGAGGACTGGCAAGCCAGAAGGCTGCACCAGGCTCCAATCTGATCTGGCAGAGTTTCTACACCTGGCTGCCCTTCCTAACGCCAACCACTCCGAGAGTGTAGTGGGTGCTTTTACGTGCTACTGGCACGAGGGCCAGTCGCAAAGGACTAGCAACGACTTCGCTCGAATGATTTTCTAACACACACACACACACACATACACACATATATAAAGATATACACACACACACACATATAAAGATACACACACACACACATACACATTATAAATATCATAAAATTATATGTATATAATTTAATTTTCATGAGACACCAAACCATTGCAGCAGTTATATATATATTTTTTAATACTGAACCTTACAGAATCGGTTTTTTTTTTTTTAAATGTATACTCGTTAATTGAACTCGATAAAGGAATGTTCATATCATTCTAAAATAACTCGTTTGCATGAAAAAATGGATGTAAATTAGCAAAGAAAATACAAGATCTCTGAAATGTTACTGAGTTTGTTGTGAACGTTATTTTTTGTCAGATTAACGACTGTTCTCATAGACTTGTCTCCCTTCTCACAAACTGAATAGGGACATTTAACTGTGCAAAACAATGTTTGGATGCTGTATGCATTGGAAACGAATCTATACAGTATGTCTCTAGTCAAAGAGAGTTGACCAAAGAGGTTAAGGTACTCAATTATTAAGGTCCCATGGACTTTGAATCAAGTGGTCAGAGTTCAGCAGTTAGTTAGGCCTACAGTTTTATAATCTATGGATGGCAGAATCAGTAGGATATCAGACATAATATGAGTATATCTTATGGTATTTGGGTTACACCCAGAGGCTGTATATATATTTATTTAACCACTTGTATTCCACTGGGTTACAGCCGTTTCGCAGTCTTCTTCATGTAGTATTAATCCCAGTGTGGTAGAAATTATGTCTACATGTTTGCATTAATATGTATGTTTGGCATTATACAATAATAATTAAGGCAGTGAGCAGGCAGAATTGCAAGAACATCATCATCGTTTAACGTCCATTTTCCATGCTGGCATGGGTTGGATTGAAAACTGATAAGCTAGGGAGCTGCAGCAAGCTCCAATCTAATTTGGAACCGTCTTTATGTTCTGAGTTGAAATGTCACTGTGGTCGACTTTGCCTTTCATCCTTTTGGGGTTGATAAAATAAAATAAATACCAGTTGAACACTGTGGGTCGATGTAATCAACTTAGTCCCTCACCACAAATTGACTGGTTTTGTGCCAAAATTTGAAACCATTATAGGATATAGTTGTATATTCACAAATTAATGCAAATAAAGATAGGTAAATAAATAAATGAACAAATAAAAATAAAATTGAAGATAAAAGATGACTGCTATTGTTTTGAAATCTGTTTTAAGCCAAGAAATAACTGCCATAATGAGAGAGACTACTTACCTCATTACTTCTGTTTAAACAAGCATGTAGAGCATCACTTGTACTGCTGTAGTTTTGCGTTGTATCTAAGACATCACAGAGGTGTAAAACTTCCTGGAAAGTATAGAGCCATTTATCTTGATTATCAAGTCAGTGTTGACATATTTAATGCAGGGAGCATTTTAAACCTAACTGAAACTAATTTTGCAGTGAAGAGGAAAATTAATTTTGAAAATAATGATGAATTTATTAAAATAACTGGCATTATTAAGCCAGGTTTTGGAACATAAATTAACATGTAATTTTGAAGTAAGGTTTTAATTTAGATCATTTTAGACAAGAAGTTTGCATCTTAGAACTAGGAGCAGTCTCAGGTAGGTTGGTATCAAAAGGGTTAAAGAATTGAAAATGAAAATTGGATTCCTTACATTGGCACAGTCTAACGGAGTGTTCAAGTAGTCACCATTATGCAACCGGCAGATATAAGCATAGGAATAAACAGTGCTGATAACGGTGAATCTTAGATCACTTGATGGCTTACTGTTCTGCAACAAAATGAAAAGAAATAGTCTCATTATAGAAACTAGGAAAGGTGTGAGGTGGTTTCGGAGTTAAAATAATATATAGTATTTAAATTTTCTTCATATGTGAATTGTTTTGGAAATTATGATAAATTTTTTAAAAAGTCCCAAATGGTGATCGCTGAAAAAAAGCATATTTATCCTTTTCTATTCAATTGCAATAATAAACATTTTAGTGTTTTTTGAAACTATAGTATCAAATGTGAATGTGTATGAAATATCAATGAATGATATAATAGATGGGAAATGCAAAAAAAAAAAAAAAACGAAAGAAAACCGTTGGAAAACAGTTTATAGCAGAGACCCCAGCTAAGAAGATCTGAAAAAGGAATTGTAATTCCGAAATATCATTGGACTATAGATAACCAAATTACAACAGGTATATAGTCCATTTTGTGTTCTATAGTGCATTGTTGTACCATTCTAAACTTTTTATTTTTTAAAAACAGTTGATATTTTTGTAATTCAAAAATTGCGATTTATGACATAAAATGTCCTCTAGAATTAGCCAGAGCCAATAACGACAAACTTTTAACTACTGAATATTGTTAAAAACACCTCTGCAAATGCATTGTACATAAGCAATTTACTTTGAATACAATGAACAACCAGCAGTGAAACTGTTTTTAGCAGGTCCCCAAATGGGACACATGGCAGGCAATGGGTTAAATGCTGATAGGGAAATAAAGCAAAAAATCAGGAAAATAAAAATAATTTAGTTATAGAGTGAAAGAGGCTTTTGCACCTTGAGGATTTGGGAGATGTGAGGTATATCCTTATACAACTGAGGGAATGCTTTATCAGGTTTCAAATCAGCATCCAGGTCTTCCACTTTTGAAGTCTCCTGTATAAGATAAATTAAAAATCGTATTTCAATGGGATTTTTAAAGGAAACAAGAAACAAAATTTAGGATTCTTCATCAGCTTAGAGAGATAAAGTGGTGAGAGGTAGAGAAAGGAGGAAAGGAAGACAGGGTGGGTTGTAGGTAAAGAGAAGGAGAGGAAGAGAGGGTCAGAGCTAATAGTGATGTTACGTTTTCATTTGTTTAATGCCTGCTTTCCATGCTGGCATGGGTTGGACAGTTTGGCAAGAGCCAGCCAGGTGGAAGACTACACCAGGCAACTGTGTCTGTTTTGGCCTGGTTTTTATGGCTGGATGCCTTTCCTAACACTCTCTCGACATCTTTTTCACAGTGCAGCCAATTCTGTGTAAGAGAGGGAGAGAGAGGGGGAGGAAGAGAGAGAGAATAGGTTGGTAGCGGTGGGGGGGATTGATCTCAATACTTGACTAATACTTTATTTCATTGACTTTGGATGAGATGAAAGGCAAAGTTGACTTTGGCAAGATTTGAACTGAGAATGCCAAAAGCTTCAATAAATTCTGTCAGTCCATCACCCAAATGGCAACAACAACATGGTGGTGGTGGTGGTGGCGATGATGGTGATGATGATGATGATGATGATGAGGAGGAGGAGGAGGAGGAGGAGGAGGAGGAGATAAACAGCTCTGAAAAGACAGGGATGATCTGAGCCTAAACAACAACAGCAACCACGACAATTTAGAAAATTATGAACATATTGCAACTGGACGACAGAATTGGTAGAGCATTGAATGAAATAACTCGTGGCATCTGATTGTGTCATCCTGACCCACATTCAAATACCTGCAACAACCATTTTGCCTTCCATCCTTCCTCAGTTGATAGAATAAGTACTGGGGACAAAATAATGCGGAGAGCCTCCATGTAGTCACTCGATCTGCTAGAAATCACAGCTAAATATCCCTCAGATCACATACTGCTGTTTTGAAAGAAAGGAAGGACACACACTGGACAATGTAATCCTAGATATACAAAAAGATGAGATAGTTACATCTGGAGCATTTTTCATCTTGTGTCTGCTGAGTCAGTGCAGATTTGAGATAAAAAACCATCAACTACAGCATAGAAAGTGATGTTCCAGCATGGCCACTGTTCAATGATGGTGACCAGTAAAATAAATAAATATAAAATGTATTTAAAAAATATGAATAATTATGAATATAATTCCAAATGTTTGTTATATTCCATACCTTGTGGCTCCACCATGGTGACCAAAATTCTATCAAACCTCCAAGTCGTTCATCCCTGAGCAACCTCTGGAATTCTTCCTTCTCTTGCTTACTTAGTACGTCCCAGATCTTGTCTGTGTCTTTATCTAAACCAAAATGTAAAAAGATATGAGATTTAATTCCTGTAGGTGATCTTACAGCCTTTTATTATTTTCTGAAGTTTTTCTAAATTTTAAAATTGAATCGTGTTATCTAATACTCCTGAGATGTTAGCACTTTTGATGATCGTAGTTGTCTTTCTTTGCTTGACGTAAGGCTACTTCTTCTCCCATTCTTTTCCAACCAGTTGTAGTGCACCTGTGCACTGTATACAATAAGCTCATTATTATTATTATTATTATTATTATCATTAAGTCAATGTTGGGGTGGAATTTGAACTCAGAACACATGGATGGACAAAATACCACTAAGCATCTTGCCAGGTGCGGTAATGAGTCTGCCAGCTCCCCGCCTTGTTTCCAAGTAAGATATTAAATCTCCCAGTTTATCAAACAACAAACAGCCAAGTTCAACATCCTAGCTTCTCTCCCCACGATGATCAAATTCTGAAACGTTAAACCCCATTTTCTGCAGTTTTCGGAGTTATCACCCTTATACCATCACCTATTCTGGTTAACCTTATCGCTGAGAAAGTAATCTTTATTACAGTGTTTCTTGGCATAAAAGATGAACGGGCGTATTAGAAGCAGCCCACTTTCAGCAGCGTATCTTTAATCTTTTATTTGTTTCAGTGTTGAAGAATTTTTAATCGAATGAATCTACCCCAGTACTTATTTTATTGGGTTCTTTTGCCGAACCTCTAAGTTATGGGGACTGTAAACACACCAACACTGGTTATCAAGCAGTGGTGGTGCAGTACAAACAGACACAAAGACGCACGCATACACACACATACAACGGGCTTCTTTCAGTTTCTGTCTGCTAAATCCACTCACAAGGCTTTGGTTGGCCCGGGGCTGTAGTAGAAGACACTTGCACAGTGGGACTGAACTTGAAACCATGTGGTTGGAAAGAAAGCTTCATGCCTCACAGCCACGCCTAGTGCATTAAAGCGTATGGTGGCCATACTGGAGCACCGCCTTGAAGAATTTTAGTCGAATGAATCAACTCCAGTACATATTCTTTTAAAAGTCTGGTGCTTATTCTATTGATCCATTAAATATGTTAGTGCAAAAACCATTTTCTGTTATGCAGACTAAAGCAAACCTCGAAACGTGTACTGAACAGGAAAACCTCAAGTTGACTGTTACGAGATTTGGATTCCAGGTCTTATTAGTCAGTAGTGACACAGCGTAACCCTCAGAAACCAAAATAAAAGTAACAGAAGGGACTTACCTAAATCCAGGCCAGTAAGACGCTCAGCCAGACTGCATTCCTCTGGAAATAAGATGGTATTCAAATAAAAAATTTTAGGACAGAATAAAAATGTCAACAGGTGAGGAATCATCATCATCATCATCATCATCGTTTAACGTCCACTTTCCATGCTAGCATGGGTTGGACGATTTGACTGAGGACTGGTGAAACCGGATGGCAACACCAGGCTCCAGCCTGATTTGGCAGAGTTTCTACAGCTGGATGCCCTTCCTAACGCCAACCACTCAGAGAGTGTAGTGGGTGCTTTTACGTGTCACCCGCACGAAAACGGCCACGCTCGAAATGGTGTCTTTTATGTGCCACCCACACAAGCCAGTCCAGGGGCGCTGGCAACGATCATTTAATCTTACTCTCATAATAGAATCTCCCCTTTAATCCTGGAATATGGCTTTTTTGAATAACCTGATTGTTATATTCAAAGTTGGAAAATCATTTACAATATATGTTTGGACTGTTGCTGGTCTGTTCCCATGCAGACAATCCTTGTTCACATTTTTTACCAAATTTACAAAGATTTGAAACCGATACTTTTTTTTCTTTCCTTGATTAAATTTTTAAGAAGGAGACCAAACAGTTTCTTAGAGGTGGCATTATTGAATTTTCAGTCCTTCCAATTTCTTACAAATTCTCAATTAAATGAAATGTAGAATTTTAATGGGAAAATATTATCCACTGCTGCCCTGTAACATTCATAATAACAGCAGCACCAAGAACAGCAACAGAGACTAAGCAATTAAGAAGTAAAATGTCAAAATGACTATACCCTCATCAGAATCTTCATAATCATCCTCATCAGCTTCAGAAGCTTTCTTCAGAATTTCAATCATCTCTTCTCTTTCTGATTGACTGTAAAACCAAAAACACAACATAAATACAATTGAAAGAAAAAAAGTAGTAGTTCACAAATAGAAAATGAAATTATTTGTGCCACATAAATCCCTTTGCAAACATCAGATAGTAGCATAGCATAGGGCCAGGGGTCTGCACCAGGAGATGCTTTTAAGGATGGTGGGTGGTATTTCTGGGTCTGCTGTATAATCCTGTATAGGTTTGTGGTGGCAAACTCAAGAGCTGCTTCAAGTGGCACACAATCTAGATACACCACTGATATCAGAACCCAACTAGAATCTAAATCATTCTAAGAATCATGAGTTTGGTTGAGCAGAGCTGGACGGCTCATTTAGACAACAACAACAGCACCATTATCTAGAATGGACTAAGCTAGAAAACATTGACTAAGCATAATACAGATTAACTCTTTAGCATTTAAATTGGCCATATCCAGCCTAAATATACTATTTAGAATGTCGTTCTAAAAATAAACAATGACATCAGCAAAATCTCAAAGCTGCAAGATGATGCGCGATTAATTCAAAGCAATACGAAAAAATAGCATTCCATTTGACAAAGAACTCTGACTATTAAAAGAAGTCTGGTGCTGTCTTTTTCCTGGCTAGCTCCTGTCAAACTGTCCAACATGATGATGATGATGAAATATATATATATAAATATATATATATATAGTTTTAGGGAAAAACTATATATATATATATATATATATATATATATTTTATACTGTGAAACTTAATTTAATTTTAATTTTTAATAAATTGAATTTAATTGAGTTTTTACCTGTAAATTTGGATTTTTATCCCTAATATTATTATATATGTATATATCATCATCATCATCGTTTAATGCCAACATTCGTTACTAAGGTTGGATGGTTTGACAGGACCCAACAGGCCAGAGAACTGCATCAAGCACCAATGGTTTCTATAGCTGGATGCCCCCTTCCAAATGCCAACCACTTTACAAGGCGCATTGGGTAGTTTTCTTGTGGCACCAACACTAGTGAAGTCATCAAGTTACTTGCAAGACATAAAAAAGGCTTCCCGGATTATTTTCATACTTCAAGTTACTTTGTAAGAAAAACGAGAAGACACTACACATTAAAATCTCGAAAGGAAACAGCAAAACACCTAACCTGACTGCAAGATCCACCAATCCCTCAGTGACACAGTTCTTGTAAAACGATTCAGAGCATTGGAGATGTTTTTCACTTCGGTAGCAGTTGACAGAACAATAAACGGCTTTGCATCTTGGACAGGTGTATTTAGATACATTGAGCAAACAACTATAAAAAAAAGAAACAAAGCAATATAAACATGAGAAAAAATGGCGTTATATGATGGCTGTTCATTAAGGTTGATGAATATGTCTAGCTGATGGTGTATACATGTATGTGATGAGTACGTGATTGAATCGAAGGTCACATACAATCAACGGACACTAACTTGAGGGGAAACCAGTCATACGCGTGCGCATGTCTTTGTGTTTGTTGGTTTGTTTACGTCAATTCGGTAAATGAGACCAACAGAATAAGTATGAGACTTAAAAATAAGTACTGGGATCGTTTGTTCGACAAAACCCTTCAAGGCGATGTCTCAACAAGGCCGCAGTCCAATGACTGAAACAAAAAAAAAAGATTAAGTAACTGTGGTCAGCTCTATATAATCATAACATTTGAAGGGACCTCCGTTTCTTAAATATATAACATGAGACTGAACTCTGTAGATATACATTGTTTTGTTTGTTTCGGCCTTGACTGAGCAGGCATACGATCGAAGTCGTAACCACTTTGTCTTTTACATAAACAGTAGTGTACGAAGAACATTATCCTAGTGTCGTTCATATTTAGTGTGATTTGAGGGAGATTTGGCTGTCAGTTTTAGAAGGTCCAGCCCATCGTATCTCACCTTGTAATCGTGTGGCAGTATATCAAGTTACTCGTATATTGTTATCCAGACTTGTCTTGAAATGACCGAAGACTGTTGTGGTGGCCACAGCAGACATAAATAATGTAAACACAGGGCAAGAAACGTTCGATCTACTCTGTGTAGTATCTCAAAGCGCCCTTAAGTTCTTTACTACCATCCAAAAAACATTAACCATATAAAGAAGGGATAGAAAAACATTAACCATATAAACTGGGGATAGAAAACCCGCCTCAGAGATGGTATGGTCACAGCAATAACATCGAACGAAAGGTACGACCATTGAACATAAGGATCAACTTTCACTTAGTCGTAAACAGCCGCTCGTGTCATTTCGTTTGGTGGCCGGCAATCTGGAGCGAAACAATAGTTGTTACCATTTATCATTTTATTTGATAAGAATAGAGCTACGTTGTATAATATGTCCTTCCTTTTATTTTTTAGACACCAGAGTGTGGTTAAAGGGAGATTTGACTGCTACTGGGAGCGGTTCCACGGTGTATAAGGTTGGCTTTCGCTAACTCCGTAGAATTAAAAAGATGGATGTTATATAATAGTAATGCGGACGGAAAAATCTATATATTGGAAACAGTTGCCTATATATATATGATCAATGATTGCAAGTAGAACATAGGAACAAGGAATATACCTACAAGACACAAGGTTTGCTTCTCTGTGACGAAAGACCAATGTTCTCCACGTTACTTTCTTCCATGACGGACTCCATTTTTAAACAAGCAAATTCACGAACGATAACTCTTTCTCAACTCTTTCTCTCACACGAAATAGTCTCCCTTGGAATTAGAAGCCGTCAAATTCTAACCTTTTTCTTTTCGTGTGTTTCTAGTAAAAGTTGATGGAAGCGCAATGGCCCAGTGGTTAGGGCAGCGGACTCGCAGTCATAGGATCGCGGTTTCGATTCCCAGACCGGGCGTTGTGAGTGTTTATTGAGCGAAAACACCTAAAGCTCCACGAGGCTACGGCAGGGGATGGTGGCGAACCCTGCTGTACTCTTCCACTACAACTTTCTCTCACTCTTTCTTCTTGTTTCTGTTCTGCCTGTAATTCAAAGGGCCAGCCTTGTCACACTGTGTCACGCTGAATATCCCCGAGAACTACGTTAAGGGTACACGTGTCTGCGGAGTGCTTAGCCACTTGCACGTTAATTTCACGAGCAGGCTGTTCCGTTGATCGGATCGACTAGAACCCTCGTCGTCGTAAGCGACGGAGTGCCAACAAGTAAAAGTTGACTTTTTAAAGAATTTCACCGAACGTCGTCGATTCTGGAGGATCAAATGCAATGCTTATCGCGACAGGAATACAAATCCTGTCAATTTTGTCTTTCACCCTACCGGAGACGATTGACTGGATAATGATGTAATCGATTATTGCTCCCACCTAAAAAAAGGAAAAAGAAAAAAAAAAT